>NC_048302.1:22600804-22828525 GCF_013100865.1 Trachemys scripta elegans | reverse complement strand
GTGTGTGTGTGTGTGTGTGTGTGTGTGTGTGTGTATCCAGCTCCTTTATACACACCCAGAAGATTAATATATAGCTAATATATTGTAAGAAATCAATGTAGCTTACCTGTATAAACAAATGCTGGAGACCAGATTTAATGTTGCTGCGACTCTTACAGTCAGTGGAGCAGCACCTATTTTCACTATCACAGATTTTGGACTTGGACATGTAGGGCTGCTGTTTTGTGGATAGCTGTCAAGCAGGTTGTATGCTGGGAAGAGAGTCATGTCCCAGAGCGAATGTTGAAGCTGCAGCCTCACTCTGGATCGCGCTGGCTGTGTTGCTACCCAGAGGTTGGATGATGGGCTTCTTGGAGAGGGAATGTGAGTTTAGTACAAGTAGATATCATTTGAAAAACAAACCATCAAAAATCCATGCACACCACTTTTACTGCGGTGCAGTATTGCCTGTTCTTAGGGAAATACTGTGGTACACTTAGTTATCACTGCCTGGTGAGTATCAGCTGGGACTGGGATCTATTTTAGTGTCAGCTACTGTGCAAGTTGTCTTTCACCGGGCATCTATGTCCAGTATAATTAAAAACCAAAATACATGCAAGAACCAATTCGCACAGGTGGACAGAGCCCTGTCAGCTGGCACCGGAGGAATCCTAACAGGCGACTTTCACCATTCAAAAGGATCAGTTCCCCACTGGTGCAGAGGATTTAGTCTATACCAGGGGTAGGCAACCTATGGCACCTGTGCTGAAGGCGGCACACGAGCTGATTTTCAGTGGCACTCACACTGCCCAGATCCTGGCCACCGGTTCGGGGGGCTCTCCATTTTAATTTAATTTTAAATGAAGCTTCTTAAACATTTTAAAAACCTTATTTACTTTACATACAACAATAGTTTAGTTAAATATTATAGACTTATAGAAAGAGACCTTCTAAAAATGTTAAAATGTATTACTGGCATGCGAAACCTTAAATTAGAGTGAATAAATGAAGACTCGGCACACCACTTCTGAAAGGTTGGTGAGCCCTGGTCTATACCAGGGGGAGGCGGGGATGGTTGGGAGGGAACAGCCCTGAAAGTTTAAATAAAAAGGCCAACAAAGACAAATGGGATTTGCAGCATGTTCTAAAGCAACCCAGAAAGGGACTTCCCCATACCCATTCCAGGAGAAAACTCCACCCTTCTCAGTCCTGCCTTAGTGGAATTGAGAGCAGGTCCACCTCAGCTGACCCTCAACCAAGATAGGGTGAGAGATAATCACTCAAATGTTTAGGGCCTAGATCCCCAGGCTATTTCCTTTTCTTCCCCCCTCACCTTCCTCCCCCAAAATAGTAACCTTGAATCAGTCCTGTTGTATTCCCAGGGAAGACACAGGAGTTCTCTGATGCTTCAGGGGTGGAGTTTTATTGCTAGTGCAACATGTTTTAACAAATGACCCAAATACTTTGAGATTAGGCCTCATGGGAGAATTTACAAAAAAATCTCACAGTCGCTTCTTCTGGAATGAGAGATTGTTTCTCTTGCTGCTGCCAGGTATAAACCAGGAGTGAGCTTGGCTTATGGCAGGGGTGGCCAACCTGAGCCTGAGAAGGAGCCAGAATTTACCAGTGTACATTGCTAAAGAGCCACAGTAATACGTCCCCCACTTGCCCTGCTCCCAGCGCCTCCCACCCACCGGCAGCCCGGCTGATCAGCGCCCCTCCTCCCTCCCCACACCTCCGGATCACCTCCCGGGCAGGAGGCTCTGGGAGGGAGGGAAGAGGAGCGAGGGCATGGCATCCTCAGGGAGGGAGTGGGAAGGAGTGGCGTGGGGGCAGGGCCTGTGGCAGAGCTGGCGGTTGAGCCATGAGCACCCCCTGGCACATTGGAAATTTGACGCCTATAGCTCCAGCCCAGGAGTCGGTGCCTGTACAAGGAGCCGCATATTAACTTCTGAAGAGCCGCATTGGCTCCAGAGCCACAGGTTGGCCACCCCTGGCTTATGGCATTGTCAAGTACTGGCTGGCTGCATGTTTTCTTCTTTCCTTCCTTTTTTGTCCATCTTTGTTTCTTTGTGCCATGTTACTGTTCCCTGTGAAGGTGCTGGCTGTTAGATGGTTTAGTGGATGGGGAGCCAGGGTGTTCTAATATGCGGGTTTGGGCAAGTCACTTTCACATCAGTATCTTGTTGTGTAAACGCTAAACTGTTGTTGTGATGCTCCATGGGAATTGTATGTGGTGCACCCTTTCTGCTGGATACTTCATGGCCTTGGGGTGGGTGGGAGGACATGTGTGCACACACGAACGTGTTTTGGTTATGCTCAGTAGTGCAAATTCCTTCTCTGCCTGGATTTCTCAGCTAGTAGTGTACTAGGGTATTGCACGTGGCCAGTACCCTGTAAATAATTGAGATCAATCTAATCAGGACCTGTTTAAATAACTTCTTTGCAGATATCATCCTTTGAAAAGGTGGTCTATTGTAATTGCCCAAAACATTGCACTAATGCAGTGTAGTACGGTCACGCCGGGGCTCTACCCTCCGAGATGGAGGGGTGCCACACCAGCTCACTATAGCGCAGACAGTCGAAGCTCAGGTCCCTTTATGCAGGGGCTGAGCGGCCTGCAGTTCAGGGAGCTCAGGCCCTTAGGCAGGGGCTGAGCGCTAATTAGCAGTTTAAGCAGGCCCAGGCCCTGGATCAGGGCGGGGCACAAACAGTCACAGCTCAGGCCCTTGGATGCAGGGGCGGAGCAAACAAGCAGCTAAGGTAAGCCCAGGGTCCTACACCTGAGCGTTGGGTGAGGGGGAAGCCTGTCACCCGTGAGCAGGGGTGGCAGGGGGGGACGCAGGCCCACCCACTCCACTGCGTTCCAGCCCGGGGCCCTAGCAGCTGTTACTGCCGCTGCTGGTCAGTGGGGTATCCTGACCGAAACACACTGACATCAGCTCACAGGCCTCTGCAGCCTGACCGGGGTCGGCTACCCCCGGGCTACTTCCGTGTTCCCCCTCGGGGCCTACCTCGTTGGCGATGCCGGGTTCGGGCCAGTCCAGCAGCATCGGTTCCTCGGGTGCGGGGCTTGGGGGCCGGGCCGGCAGCTCTCCCCCAGGGTAGCTGGCACGAGGCAGGCTTTGCTCCTCCTCGGGGTAGCTGGTCCGGGGCAGGCTGGGCCAGTCCTCCTCGGGGTACCTGGCGAGAGGTAGGCTTGACCAGCACGGGGGGTAGCAGGCGGCCTGTGGCTGTCTCCCAAGCAGGAGCTCGGCCTGGGACGTCTGCTCTCTCTGGCAGTCTGGGCCTCACTGAGCTCTGCTGGCGGGCTTTTATACTTCCGGGTCGGGGCCGTGACCTCGGAGGGGCGGGCCCCGGACCCGGTGGCTCCGCCCACGCTGGGGTTGGAGGAAGCTTGGCCCTGTTGGAGACGGAGGGGTGCCACACTGGCTCACTACATGCAGTTATAAACTGCTGTGTTTTGAGCCATTAGTTTAGAACATTGTAGTGGTTTTTAAGGGTCAGAGGAAGAATAGTTTTGTCTAAATAACAATACTTAGCACTCTTGTATAGTGCTTTTCCCTGCTAGATCTCAAAACACTTCAAAAGTAAGCACCATATCCCCGTCTTATACATTGCCAGGGCAGCTAAATAAGGCACAATAGCTGTGACACACTGAGTCTATAGCAGAGCAGGGAGTGGAGCCCATGAGTCCTCATTCTACTGTCTAATGCCCTATTTACTGGTAAAGATTAAAGGTGAATCCATGTAGCAAATACACAGACATGACGGGATTAGACAGGAAATATTTTTGTGTTGGCTCCGCTTCCTTCTGAGAACAGGACGTGGTTGCATCACTTGTTCATCGCTTTTCATTTCTCTTCTTTCCCAGGAAGGAAAAAAGCTACATGACTTGCTGAAGAGAGAGAAAATGTTATGTTGGGGATGTTGGTCTTTTGGCCAGCCTGGGATAGGTAGCAATCTCCAAGCAATCATCCCTGAGCCACAGGTGTATGGATTCATTCACGACCGAAACATCAAGGAGGTGGCTTGTGGAGGAAACCATTCTGTTTTCTTACTGGAGAATGGAGAAGTTTACACCTGTGGTTTGAACACCAAAGGACAGCTAGGCCATCAGAGAGAAGGAAGCAAGCCAGGTACATGGATTTTTTTTGCATACTTCAAACACCAGCTGCAGTGGTGGGGCACGTGTTTGTTTGATTCTTCATGTGAAAACTTTTGTATGAATTCTTTGTGACTCAACAATGAATGGAGCTGACAGGTTGTACAGAATTAGGGTGCTGAATAAGGTGGGTTTGGTTACTGGAATCTATAGCTATAGAACGGTGGGGTGGGGAGAGAAATAACCATGACGTATCGAAGCATTGCACAATGTTAGAGGCGTCAGTATGGGCATAGATGATCTGGTGCGGAAGTTTCCTACTTTGTGTAAATGTGACTTGCTTTCTCTTAGCATTATAGCAAGGGGGGGCTGTTAGTTATAGTGCTCTCCCCTGCCTCTCAGACTTTACTGTGTTCACCAGAATCAACGGTCTCATTAGTGTAGGTTGACATCTTGCTAGGAGCAACCCTGGGGGCTGCTCCTGCTCCTTGTGGTATCAATGGAAGCTTGGTCATTGCTATTAGTGGGAGTAAGCCTATTTTTAGCACGGTTGCTGATAGCAGGATTTCTTTAGACAGGTGGGAAACAAGAGGGTGTCTTCTGAGAACCCTGTAGCAGGGTGTCATGGGGTACAGCCTTCATCGCCAGACTGGTGCCTCCTTCTGATCAAGTTGGGGATTAGCTCTAGGCTGATGCCCACATCTGTGGTCTGCACACCAGCACTCTGTCTCTGTTCCCGCCTACGGCTCCTCTCAACTCCCAGAACCGCAGTGACTTTTTTTCGACTCCGGCTAGGTCATCATCTGTGTTTTGCTGTCCAACAGTCCATCCGCTTCCCCAGTGGAGAGTAGTGGGGACCCGGGCCGTCCCAGGGACCGTGTAACTAGCAGTCTCCTGCTGCTCTTCTGTGCCCTCCGTCAATGCTGCTCTATTTCCCTGGGCCACTTCCCCATGGCCCCAGAACCTTCTTCACCCTCACCTCAGGGCACTCAGTTGCTCAGTCCCAGCAGCCAGCCAGGAGCTCCCTCTTGCTTCCCTGCTCTGTCCAAGGTGCTTAGTTCTCTCAGCCCTTCAGTGACACAGCCCTTATTTCCTGGGCTCCATGAGAGAAACTGATCTTACTCTGCCTTGCAGCTCCCTTTTATCTGAGCCTGCTGGGCCCGGATTGGTTGCTCCCTACAACTCTTCCCTGATTGGCTGTGCTTCACACAAGGACTCACCTCCATTGCTCCTTCTGGGGCAGGGCATGATTAACCCCTTTTATGCCTGTGTGGGGTAGGCACCCCATCTCACAGGATTCTCAGAAGAATCTGTGCCACAGTCTGTCCTTGTCCCTCCACCTCTGGAACAAGGTATTCCCCCCCCACACACACTTGCCTCCCCATTCTGTGTTAGCCGGCAGAGCCTGTGTGTACAAACTGTGGGTTCTCAACCCCTCCCCTCCCATGTGCCCACAAGGGTGAGTCGATCCCCTTACCTTTATTTTTTTGGCAGGAGTGACAGACCTTCGTAAAACTGATCACTCTAACAGTAACATCCCAGTTTGCTTGGAGCTGCTTTAGATCTTTCTCACTCCAGGGTGTTCCAAAGAGCTGGATTTCTTGGCTGTGATTTTTACTGAAAACAGAATATTAAACGGTTTAAAAAAAAAACAACAACCCCAAACCAACACTTCCCACCCAGGCATCCCCAATCCAGGTCAAGGCTATTTCTACCCTGCGAGGTAGAGGTGTGATTCCCCTGCTCACGTGTTCATACTCGCTAGCTCTGATTGAGGTAGTGTGAGGATAATTGCAGCCTATCTGCAGTAGCTCAGGTAGCAGCCATGGAGGTTTAAAGCTTTGACACACTAAAATGGGAAGACAACAAAAATCTGTGTCACAATACGCTTCAGAACACAAGGAGGTATTCAAAAGTTTAAAAAAACAAAAGCAGGAGAAAAGGATGAAGTTGCGTGTGTGCACTGCAAATGGTGTGGCCCAATTATTCAATGTAAATATTTATAGGCTAATAGTTCTACGTCTGCAACAGTAAACTGTTTATTGAAATGAAAAGTTTTATTTGGGGATTAGAGGTATATTGTTTTCTTAAACTTAGAGGTGGTGTTGTGTTTTGAGTTCGGTTTTAGTTCTGCAGCAAACCACATTGAATTGCATTCATCAAAGCGTTCATCTACTGAATACTTTTCCCCACAGTCTTTCCGGCCACCAAAATAAACCCCCATAGTTACCCAGAAAAATTATTAATTGCTTTTTCCACTGGTTTTTGACCTGTTTTTGTTGTCGTAGTAATAAACATCGATACATTCCCGAAAACAAATTAAATAAAACAAAAACAGAAAACAAAGGGCCCCACTCATTTTGTAAAGGGAGGAGTGGCCCAAATAAAATAAAAAAGTTGGTGGGTGACTTGGAAATGGTTGAGTTCCCTTGTCCTATTGCAAAACTCATTTTTCAATGTGTTATTTATGGAGGATGGGGTTTTCAGAAGTGCCTAACTCGCTTAGGAGCACAAATCCCACTGACTTTCAGTGGGACTTGTGCTCCTCCGTGATGGCAGGATTTTTGAAAATCCCACCCAGAATCAGAGACTAAAATTTTAAAAATCACACACTTGTGTGGCTTAGTACCCACTTGGGTCATTTTTATTCAGCTGGATACAACTATTTCTTCCCACAGATCTTATTGATTAGTTGTGTTGCTGTTGCACATAATGGCACCCTGATCTTGCTTGGGCCTTCTGTGCAAAGGTACTATATGGAGACATAATAAGAGACTGACTGTACAGAAGAGTTTTCAGTCTAAATTCACAAAATAGACAAAGGTGGGAGGGAAAACGGAGACACAAAGAGGTCAAGTGATTTGCCCTGGGTCATACTAGTGTCTGCATTCGGTATAGAATCCAGCTGTTCTGACTCCAAGTATGGTGCTCTGTCCACTAGATCATGCGGCTTCCCATAAAGATTTTGCCAAGGCTGCAGCATGGGATTGGGAGGATGGGATAGGAAGCCCTTGGATTGATCCCAAGTTCACCTCTCCAGCGTAACCAGAGCCACTGCACCTACTGCTGATTATCTCAAATATTTAATTGCTTTTGAAAATGTAACCCAAACCACATGCTCTCAGAGAGCAGTTCAGTGTCGTTTGGAAGGCACTGTGTTGCTCATGCGATCGATTGTTCAAAGCAGTGCTTTGGGTCGCACCTCTCCAGGGTTTAGTGCTAACTACGGGAAAGGTAGCTGGGGATGCTCAGGAGTGCAGTACTCGAAAAGAAAGGAAAGCATCTTCCCATCTCAGATTCCTAGTTTCTTTATACACATACAAGAGTCTGAATGGTGAGAGTGGTTTTAAAGCTCCTGAAGGCTCCCAGCCTGCTGCTCCATTGGCTGCCGGAGGCCTGCCTGCAAGGTCAGGGCCTAAGTTACTAAGCTTAACTTGTGAGTAGGGGCGATAGGAACTGGGTATTCCGGCTGCCCTCTTCCCCCCCCCCCCCAAATCTGGATTTTTATGGCTAGACATTGAAATGACCTGGCTTATTGTCCTGCTCTCTGTGAATTCATAAATAAGGCTTCGCTTTCATAGAATCATAGAATCTCAGGGTTGGAAGGGACCTCAGGAGGTCATCTAGTCCAACTCCCTGCTCAAAGTGAGGGGAGCTACGGTGTAGGTATACTCGCTGGCGTCCCAAACTGCTGGCGGGGGAGGGACTGGGTAACAAGTTTGCGTCCCCTTCCAATCTTAGCACCTGCATGTGTGTGGTCGGGGGGCAGGGTGGAAAGCAGTGGGGGAAGTCTGGTGGCCAGTTGTTGAACATTGCTGGAAAGGGCTGCATAGGGAGAGGACCTCACAGCCTAGCGCTTTGCTTTGCTTAATCTTAAAGCCAGTGCTGTTACTTTACTGCACTCTCCTTTGGTCTAGGCTTTGGGGCCCGATACGTACCCAAACTCCTGCCGGCTTATTGGCACAACCCTGGCTATGGCTGCAGCAGTGCAAATAGTCTGTGATCCCAGCTGTGCCAGGGGGTTTGTGGCTGGCTGGGGTAGCCCCAGAAGTGGGCAGGGTCCCCTAGGAGGGCGTTGAACCCAAGTTGGCCAGAGGATAGACACAGATTCGTTGTGTCTCCCAGGCAGCCTCTGCTGGAAGGGCAGCTGCCGAGCCCCACCTGGAATGTGGAAAGGTTTATGTTGCCCTACGTTGATATCTCAGAGAACAGGGAAAATGTTTGGTGGTCCTGAGCCTTCTGAAGTCAGTGAGGAAAAACTCGGTGACTGCAGTGGGGTAGGATCAGGCACCCAACAGTTTGCATCTCTAAGGGGAGATTCCCATCCCCCCTCCTTATCGCCCTGTGGGAGCTTTTTGCGGTTCCTGCATCAAAAGCTTCCAGTAGTGTTTTGGGATCGTGCCATCCTGTCGTCATGTCCAAGGTGGTTCCTTCCCTTGGTGACGTCTGCTCTTTAGCAAACTTCTGGGTGGGACTTTCAACAGCGCTGCACGTCAGCCTAACTCTGCTCCCATTAAATCAATGGGAGTTTCACCAGCAACTTCAGTGCGAACAGAGTTAGACCAGCGCTGAGCACTTCTGAATGTCCCACTTTCTGTTCCTTTCCTAATTCCAGCGGACTAGTGCGTTCTCCTGCCCCACATCTGTGCATCGATCAATTAGAAGGTCACTTTATAATGCCTCCTTCGGTCAATGTCCTTAAACATCAAACAGTAGGATGTCTGTGTGCTCAGGTAGCTACTCCTGGATGAGTGTCCCACACTCACAGAGAGCAGCTCTGGAGATGCAATAGGTCTCAGAAAGTGGTTAGTTAAGAGGCTGGGTGTATTTTCACCTCAGGTAGGCACGTGACTGTAATACAAAAATCATACAGGAACAGCAGGTAAAATCCCAGTCTGACAGGCTGGACTCTGGTCCTCCCTCCAGTCTGTGGTATCGGACTCACTGGGGATAGGCTGTCAGAGTAGAACTTGTAGAGATTTCTCCTTTTCTGAAAACTCCCTTCTCCCTAATTCGACCACTTGTGCACAATAGGCAGATCAGGGCAGTTAGAAGTGGAAGAGCCCCATTGAAAGGACCCTCTGCAAAGACAGGGTATATTTCCTCCCCTTTGTGCTCTTCTCTTCCGTCCCCTCCCCTTCCCCCCGAGAGTTACCAGTTTAATGTCTGACACGTCTCCAGCTTCACATGATTATTTTTTATTGGAGTAGATGTAAATGTGCTCCCCAAGACTTAATTTGTAAATTTTGACTGAGTCACCCATGGGTGTAGAAGCTCTTTCTCCTTTGGCATGGGCTCCTTAGAGTCCAATCTCACCTGGGCTGTCCAGCACGATCCACAGCTTGTGCGGCTGCCGAAAGGGGCATGTCACTTCAACAGCAGTTGCTTTTGCATGGAAGTGTCAGAACAGGTTGAGGGCACTAGGCAAGGGTCCTTGCTGGGTGTATGGTGTTGGCAGCAGGGGCTATGACCCCGAATGGATCTTCAGTGGCTCCCAGTGGAGCAGATTACTGAAAGGTCCACAGTAATTAACTTGCATACACTCAGGGCCGGCTCCAGGCACAAGCTTAACAAGCAGGTGCTTGGGGCGGCCAAGGGAGAGGGGCGGCACCTGCGGCAATTCGGGGGCGGCAGGTCCCTCACTCCCTCTAGGAGCGAAGGACCTGCCGCTGAACTGCCGCCACTGATCGCGGCTTTTTTTTTTTTTCCAATTGCTGCCGCCGATCGCGATCGCGGCTTTTTGTTTTTGTTTTGTTTTGTTTTGCCTGGGGCGGCAGAAATGCTGGAGCCGGCCCTGCATACACTGCAGTTTATTCGCAAAGGAATTACACAAGCGGTAAAGGGTTACATTAAGCACATAACTCCTATGTTAGACATTAAAGAACTATACAGTAAGAGCTATACATTCCTCTTAGCGAGCCTCTCTTTCACAAACATACACAAACAGGCCCTGTGCTAGCCTCACACAGTTCTAGGGTTACCATTCGTCCGGATTCCCCCGGACATGTCCGGATTTTTGAACTAAAAATAGCGTCCGGGGGGAATTTGTTAATGTCCAGACTTCCCCCCCCCCCGCCATGCAGAGCACGTGCGGCTAACAGGGCAGCCGGATGGTGCCACTTACATGGGGCTCCGACAGTGAGAGAGAGTCCCTCCTCCCCATGCAGCATGGCTCACTCACTCCCTCCCTCCCTGCATTCGCCTCCGGCAGTCTGGAGCTCCTCCCCTGCTGCTGCCCAGCGTGCCGGGAGAACGGCTCAGACTCAGCAAGCTCCCAGAGAGACCTTAGGCGAACCGAAGGCCAACGACAAGGGAGCCAGGGGGTCGGAGAAGGGGCAGGGAGATTTTGGAGGGGGCAGTCAAGAGATTGGGGGGGGGTCGGGAGTTCGGGGGGGTGCTTTCTGGGAGGTGTGTGGATAAGGTTTTGGGCAGTCAGGGTACGGGTAGGGGATAGGGTCCTGGGGGGCAGTTAGGGTGTGGGGGGGTCTTAGGAAGGGGCAGTTAGGGGACAAGGAAAAGGGAGGCTTACGTAGGGGTGGGGTTCTGGAGGGCAGTTAGGAGCAGGGGTCCCAGGAGGGGGCAGTCAGGGGACAAGGAGCTGGGTGGGGGGCTGAGAGTTCTGGGGGGGAGCTGTCAGGGGGCAGGAGTAGGGAGAGGGATCGGAGTAGTCAATGGGACAGGGAGCAGAGGGGTTTAGATGGGTCGGGAGTTCTGGGGGGGGCTGTCGGGGTGGGGAGTGGTTGGATGGGGCATGGGAGTCCCAGGGGTCTGTCTGGGGGTGGGGGGGTGGATAAGGGTTGGAGCAGTCAGGGCACAGGTAGGGGATAGGGTCCTAGGTGGCCAGTTAGGATGGGGGGGAGGGTCTCAGGAGGGGGCAGTCAGGGGACAAGAGGCAGGGAGGCTTAGGTAGGGGGTTAAGTCTTGGGGGGGCAGTTAGGGGCAGGGGTCCCAGGAGGGGGAAGTCAGGGGACAAGGAGCGGGGGGGAGGGTTGGGGGTTCTGAGGGGGGCGGGAAGTGGGTGGGGCAGGGGCGGGGCTAGGGCAGGACAGGGGCGGGGCTCCTCCCGTCCTCTTTTTTGCTTGCTGAAATATGGTAACCCTACACAGTTCCTGCTTGGCAAACAGAGAAAGTGGTTACCAAATTCTATAGACGACTTCTTCTCTCCGGGTCCGGTCTCCTCAGCCCTCTGGTCTGTCTTGAGGCCAGGCCCTGGCTGCCTGGAGACCCCTCTGGCTCACAGTCCTACTCGAGTGCACCGAGCAGAGTTTTGGCTACTCTGTGTAGCAGTGTTGCTTCTTTAAGCGTCAATAAGAAATTCCTCAAGAGTAATTTCATCTGCTTGATTTCTATACTCTTTTTCTTCAAAGGAGTCACATGTCTGGGTGTGTGGCTACTAATTTTTACCTAATTAATACTTCAGGAGGAGACTGCAGAGTGGTGCCAACTGAACATTAACCCGCATTCACTCCCTTTTCAATCATTCACTTCAGCCCCTTGCGTGATGTCCTTCAACAGGGTCGAGATGCCCCGGTGAGCCCATGCTCCGCTCAGGATGTTCTGCACGTGTTGTTTGCTTTCAAGTGGACATATTTGCTGACCCAAAGATCAGTACTGATCATACCCGCAGCATGGAGCCAGTCAGTTTCACCTCTGCCATCTGTCTGATGCTCAGAGAGAGATTTTGCTCCCCAAATCCTCTTTTGCAGTTCAGTCGTGTCAAGCCATGTTCTCACCATTCATTAGGGCCACACCAATTGGGCACCATCCCAACATACGGTATGCTGTGTAACAGCGTGAAGTGGCTCACCGTGCTAATTATTCGTGCCACACCAGAAGTGTGCTAAGCCATTTAAAAGACACAGGCTCTGTTTATTCAGGTTTTTTCCCTCGTACCTGGAGGTATAGTACCAGCAGCTCCATTTGGCGTTGTGGGTCCTTGGTCCTCACGTCCTACAAGGGCCCACTTTTTCAAATGGGCCGTGTCCCAAGGAGCCTATAATGTTAAGGTGGGGGGTGGGGTGGGGAAGGAAGCTTGAACCTTTCCTCTAGCAACAGGAAGCAAAGAAAACCGTGCTTCCCTTACCACCATTGCCTGTAGAGCTGCAGATCGACAAGACATCAGTGCGTCAGTTTACATTGTGTAGGCTATCGGCGCAGCCCGGCGGCTTGACGTGTAATTAAGCTTTACTTTAAAAAAAAACAGATTCTGGAGAGTTATAGAAATATCCACAGAACGATCCGTATCCCCTGGATTTCTCTGTCCCTGACGGCCTGTACTCTGCAAATTGAACTGTACTTATTCTAAACTCCAGGACAGAGTTAGCTGTGCCCGGAAATCTCGTTGCTTGCTCAGTGCTTGCCTGCTAACAGATGTGTATCTTGAATGGAAAGGCTGTGCGGATGCTTGGTCCCCACTTAACCTCTTGCAGCTGGATGAGGAGTTAGCTGTGCCAGGGCTGTGGGAGGAATGTGAACGGGAGTCCTTGCACTCACTGGAAGCAACCCCGGGAGGGAGCAGGTCAGAGATGGAAAGCGGTGCCTTGGGGCAAGGCGGGGTTGGTGACGGTACGGACTGGGTGAGCAGCGGGGTAAGTTGGAGAGCCGCTCGGCAGGATGGCAGCAGTGGCACAATTGAGAGGGTCGTTGGTTTGCAGCTGTGCTCCCCTCTCCCCCCCTCAGTTTCCTTTCTTGTTTGCAGAAAAACAAACTGAAACAGGAAAGAGAGGAAATAAAGGCAGTTTAAGCACCAGTGACCCGCTGGGCTTGGTGCTCCTGCCCATGCAGCCTGAGTGAAGAGGCTTTTCATGAGGGAGCTAAAGGGAATGTGGAAGATTCTTCCCCCAGCCTACACAGGAAATGTCAGCACAGCTCAGAGTTGCAGGAGTGCACTTCCTTAGGCCTGTGGCAGATCTACTCTCCTGGTTTGTATCTGCCCCACCTCCAAGCCCTCTGGCCTCTCCTCTGCACTGCTGAATAGAACTCCACAGTGCACCGGGAATAACACACGGTCCCCCTGTAGACTCGCCATTCTGCACTCTCTGCAGCAGAAACACAGCGGTTCTGCTTTTAGGAGTCAGTTGTGAAATCAGCTGTAAAATCAGAGGATGCTCCTACTTTATGGTCTTGTCCTGCATGACCTTTCTGGGCGAGGGAAACTCGAGCAGAGCAGCACAAACCATTTTGGGACCACTAAACTTGTTAAGAATCAGAGATTGCAGATGGAAAAAATATCTTAAGTGGTCAAAAATATCTCTTCTGCAACCACAGAAAAAGTTAACCTTCCTTCAGAAAACAGTCCAACCCCTTTACCCCTGTAAGGACAGCTGCAGGTCATCATTCACAAACACAACATACTTTTACTTGAGCAACCTTCGTGTAAAACGTGCCCCTCCTATAACAATTTATGGGATACATAAAGATGAAAGTAAACATTCCCATTATTGATTGTTTAACTTTAGCATTATTTGTCCCCTTTACCCTGGTTCCCCCCCCAAAGTGTATAAACTCCTATTAATGTTCATTTTGTTTTTCCAGTGAAACAATAAAGAAAATAGTGCTGCGAGTTTCAACTCTTAGCTAATAGGGGATTCTAGCAAGTTAGGGGAAAACTGTAATCCACCTGGCACTTGCTTGTTGCTGTTTCTTTTCTGGCAAGACATGAAATGTCCCAGAGACCTGGTAATTACTCCAACAACTGTAACCTCGGATGTAAACCTGCATTCTACAGTTCCTCAGTTCCACTCAAACCACAAAGAAAGCACTTTTTCTCGTCAAGATAATCAGTTGGCTTACTCCAGCCGCTCCCTTCTAAATAAGGTCTCTTTTTGGAAACCAAAAAAGCTCAGACCAATTCAAGGTTCCCAGCAGCATCTGAGACCATCTGGCATTCCCTCCTTTTCGGTAACGCGCAGTGCAGCTGTGAAAGTCTGCTCTGTCTTATCTCTTGGCTTACCCTTTAAACCACCTGTCCAAGGGAGGGAAGCTTACAAATACTCATCTCTACTCTTCTTAGAATGCCCTTTGAATGTTGTGCAAACAAAGAAAACTAAATTATTCTTTTTGTTTCTTTAGTGTAATATCATTACAGCTTCCTGGCCTTACTCCTGCACTGATGCTGGGGAGCATATTTCTTTATGCTTTGCCACTGCTTTTCTACTGAACAACCACTATTAAATTACTGAATTGCTTAGCCTTGAACTTCACAATGTTTTTACTATGTTTACAAGAGAAGACTGGAGTTTTCCTGAACTCCGCATTAATGCCTATGTTCTAGCTGGGATATTTTTATGACTCATTTGTACTTTTGCCCCATGGCAATGAGAATGTCCAGCATTTTTATGTTTTCTCCAAACAGCCTGAATATATTCACAAGAACTACAGCAAGAATCCCCCCCGCCCCCTTTTTTTTTTTTTAACTAGATGGTTCCAGAGACAGAAAGCTGCTTTCACACTGTATCTGTCTGGTAGCTGTGAAATCACTGCCTCATTGCACATTCCTACCACTTCCTTCTCTTACCTATCATTGCTAAAACAACAGTTTGGTTGGAGTGCTCTTTCTCGTGAAATTATCTCCCTAAAGCTAACCAAGCGATTCATGCAGTAGGGTCAGAGTAAACGCCACTCCACACCAGGGAACTGTCTCATATTACTCGGAGTGTCTGTAAATGACATCAGTCTATCTCAGGGCTGAGGGTTACTTAAGTCATTTTAAAACATCAGTAACTGTCTGAAATGCTGCTTTAAATCCCCCTGCCCTCTTAAGAGTAGGATATTCTTGAGCAGTATTTGTGAAAGTGATCTGAATTGCATTGGGGGGAAGGAACCAGCTTTAAGAGAAATGATCATAGAAATGCAGGGCTGGAGGGGACCTCGAGAAGTCAAGTCCAGCCCCCCTATGCTGAGGCAGAACCAAGGAAACCTAGACCATCCCTGACGGGTTTGTCTAACCTGTGCCGGAGCTAAGACCCACTCCCCTGCCATGGAACATTGTTCTCTTTGTTGTCATACTACAGCAGACTAATGGTCCTTCAGCTTGGGTACCTAGGTGCCCACAATGATAAATACCAAATATTGTGGGGAAGGTGTTCAATAATCACCATAATACACCCTCCTGGGCAATGACTTGACTGAAGTACATGGACAGAGGCTCTTGTGATTTTTTTTTTTAAGCTGTAGATGATGTTAGTGTTAATGTCTGATCCCTTTAATCTACATGTCCATCCAGCCCTCAAGGCAGGTAAACCCTAGCATCTGTGCTAAGGCAGCTGATCACTGAGCCTACCTGTTCAGGGGAAAACCAGTGGGCAAGCCAGGCAGGTGATCTGATTTTCCCATCATGGAGTGGTGGATGGTGGAGATGCTTTCTGCCTCCTGAGTAGTGCTGCTTGCTTCATATTGGTTCCTTTCTCTTTTGCCGTCCCCAGCTGGCATCAGAAGTCACTACAATTTATAGGGGCTGTATTAACCCCGTGTGCAACTGCTGTAGGAGGGAGAGAGAGGAACCTGTCCTCGCTCCCCCGTTCCTGGCCACCTCTTAGTTATTTAGTTATAACTAAAAAATAAAACATTTGCTGGGGGCTGGCTCTTCTTCTCTGACCCTGGAAGAGAACTGGGGAGGTGGGATTTCTGCTCCCATCACTGGTGGTGAGCTGCCACTGATGCCACAGGGCCCATGTGTAAGGCTACAATTTTGTCATGGAGGTTGTGGAAGTCATGAAACCTGTGATTTCCAGAGACCTCCGTGACTTCAGCTCACGGTGCCTGGGTGCTGCAGGGTCCCTCCACCGCCTGTGGCGGCTGAGAACTGCGGTGTAGTCCTGCCGCCAGATATGGTGGGGGCCTCCTGAGCTCCGAGCTGTGGCAGAAGGCCCCCTGCAGCTCCCCATTTTGTCATGAATCATTTTAGTAAAAGTCACCCATAGGTCACGGGCTTCCGTGAATTTGTTTTATTGCCCGTGACCTGTCCATGACTTTTACTAAAAATATGCATAACAAAATCTTAGCCTTACCCACATGGGAAGGGAGAGTGTTTATCCCAACAGGCCTTTCTTCTGCCAACCGATGGCCTGTCCTTAGGAGCCTTGTATGTGCATGTGGCCATTTTAAGAACATCTCTGGCTGGTTGTCAGCTGCGAGAGAACCAACCTGTCTCTGCGCTGTCAATGAGGCATAACATTCCCAAGGGCCGGGCATATCTGAAGACCAGGCAGCCTTGTGTGGCCACGAGGAAACTTCACCTTCATGACAGTCAGCTGCATCTATAGCTGCTGACTTGGCCATGTTCAGCGTGAAGTGGGACACATTACATATAGGCAGATAAGCATTATTAGAATGCCTTGGATGAAAGAAGACAGCAGAAGTTGAGGCCCCATTGCCTGGCAGTCGCCAGCCTTGATTTGCTGGAGTCTGTAGCTCCTCTGGTGATCACAACATGCCCCAGGACAGTTGCCGCTGCCTTACCTTTTTTTTTTTTAATTTCCATTTCTCTCTCTTCTCCCCATTTCAAAAATTGTTACTTCATGATGCAACATTGTATTTGTATCTGTTTCCCTCTCTCTTCCATTGCAGTTCAGATGACACTTGTAAAAATACCAAAGCCCTTGCTGCACTGCACCTTACATTGTTGATGCAGCTAACTGAGCCATACTAGTGGTGAATTAACCTTCTGCCATGAATGCACCTGCCTCCTAAAAGACCAAATCTGGCTGCCGGAAGAGTTTGTTGCATGAAGTGTCGGTTCCAATGAAACTTCCTGTTCTCTTTCTCTGTCACCTTTCCTCTCCAGAAGCATTAAAAGGTGGGCCTCGAATTTGGGAATTGTAAAGCGTGGCCATTGGATGGATATAGGGAAGAGGAAGCCTCGCAAGTTCCAGGGGATTATACTCTGGTGTAAAGTTTGAGCTCACTTGGTGTTTGAGGCGACTGAGAATACAGAGACAGTTTTCTTCTTCTCAGATGCAGACATCCGAGCTCAATGACCAGAAGACAGTCTCTGTATCAAGGGAGGGTAGGTGTTGTAAACTGCCCTCCAAATGCCAAGTTGGGCACTCTTCTATCAGAGGAGTTATTGTCTGTGATGCTGCCCCACAATCACAATGTGGAGAGGAAGAAAGGCCAATCTCATAGACTCATAGACATTAAGGTCAGAAGGGACCATTATGATCATCTGGTCTGACCCCCTGCATGCCGCAGGCCGCAAGACCCTTCCCTGTACTCTACCGTTGAAGTCCCCAGTCCTGTGTTTTAGTGACTTCAATCGGCTGAGACCCTCCTGCTAGTGATCCCTGCCCCATGCTGCGGAGGAAGGCGAAAAACCTCCAGAGGCTCGGCCAATCTACCCTGGAGGAAAATTCCTTCCCGACCCCAAATATGGCGATCAGTAATACCCCGAGCATATAGGCAAGAGTCTCTAGCCTGACCCTTGTTGGCCATTATGTTGTTCATGTACCATAGCTTGGTTTTCCTTGACTACTATGTTTTATCATTAAACCATTCCCTCCATAAACTTATCCAACTTAATCTTAAAACCAGACAGGTCCGTCAATCTGGTATATAATTGCAGCAACTCTGGTTGAACTAGAGAGTAGTTTGTTAATCTGTGATCTAGTGGAGAAGGAGGTGGGTGCAGAGATGGACTCCTGAAATTACTTCGTGTGTTACTCTCTTTTTCCCACTGATGCTGCTCCTCAATAAGAGCATAGCTTTCAGCTCCCTGGCCAGTGCTGATCATCCATGCACGGGAAAGGGCCAGTAACCCTGTTGTCCAAGAGTGTGGGATGCTGAGAGATCAGCCATAGCGTCACACCCCAGTCTGCAGGGATGGGATTCCTCCTTTGAATATGAGTGGACTTTTGAGTGGATGCTGTGTGTCGTTTTCTGTCTGAAAAATGGGCTGTCGGTCATCCGGAGCTGTAAAAGGTCGGTTTCAGCTGTCGCAGTTCTCCAGGCAGACTTAACAGTAATGGCATCTTCGTTGAAGGTCTGGCGGAGCTACGTGTGCTAGCACATACAGGCTGGAGGTTGGTGAATAATTCAAGCACCCATTAATAATACTAGTGGCTGACTTCAACTCTGTGTTGATTAAGCTGTGTGCGGTGACTGTTTGCCCCCAAACCGCAGAGCAGTATTCATTTGGAGCAAACAGCAGGGCCAAAGCAGAGGTACGAAGGCCCAAAGGGTCTGCTTTGCAGGAAATTCCTGACCGTTTTCATATCAAGGCAGTATGAGAAGAGACCTTCATTTTCAGGTGTTCCAGGTGGGGCTGATATGTCAGGCTACAGTTAGTTTTACTCCCAAGTATGTGACAACTGGTTGGAATGGCAATAACCATCCTTGTACACCAATATAGATGGGTTTATTGGCAAGACGATTGTTTAGATGGAAAGTAGTTGGTACCGCCTTGTTTTCACAAAGGATTAGTCTTCATTGTTGGAAATAAGTGGTCAAAATACCATGTTTTGGCTGAGATTCCCTTCAGTGCTATGGAAATCATTTCCAGTGTCAGCAATACAAATGTTATCAGCACACACATACTTCCGGGCCTGCATTTCAGGAAGGTTGCATAGTATATATTGAACAAAAAGGGAGCCAAAACTGGCCTTTGTGGAAGGCCATTACAGAGACTTTTTAAGGTGACTGATTTTTTTCCCAACTTGCAGAATGAATCTTCAGTTACTAGTAATTTCTCAAATGAGCCGCACCATCGGCCAAGAAAGAATAACTTACAGGAGCTTGGCAGTCAGCCCAATGTGCCACACAGTGTCATGGGCTGCCATCAAGTGAAGACTACACCACCTTTCTTTCCTGACTCAAACGCATTTTCTGTGTTTTGAGTCAGACAGCGTACCTGATCTTGCATGCATTGTCCCCGCTGAATCCAGCCTGAATGCAAGGCAGCTGAGGGCTTGTCTACACGACCGTGCGGGATCGATCTAAGATACGCAACTTCAGCTATGTGAATAGCGTAGCTGAAGTCGACGTACTTAGATCTATTTACCACGGTGTCTTCACTGTGGTAAGTAGACAGCTGATGCTCTCCTGTCGACTCCGCTTGCGCGTCTCATTCTGGTGGAGTACTGGAGTCGACAGGAGAGCACTATAAATCGACCCCTGCTGGATCGATCGCTGCCCGCCGATCCGGCGGGTAGTGTAGACAAGCCCTGAGATTGACTACCGTATTATTCCATATCAGAATTAGTCTCTCTATCAGTTAATAGGTAACACACAGCAGAGAAATTGGTCAGTAGCTCTTCGGGTTTATCCATGATTTCCCTGGCTTGGGAACAGCTATGACCTTTGCTCTGCACCAGACTTTTGGGATCCTGAGCACAACAATTCAGAAATCGAAGCAGCCTGCTTTTGATAATTGGATAAACTTGTGGATGTCACCAGGAGCCTTGGTAGTCTGCAGCTGATGTGTGATCTTGATCTTGACCAGTGAAAGGAGTCATCAGGTTTGTGTTCACACATAGAGCTGCTACCTCTCCGCAACCATCATTGGAACTGCATGGCTGAAAACTTTTGTCTTGGTTAGGAGCTCTTCCATTGGCCACCAGCTGAGCTGCAGTGGAGTTTGCTGTGACTGGGTATCCCTTCTTGCCCAGACTGGAATATCCACTCAGTCTCTGACTAGTTTGCCAGGTTTTGTGATCGCAATGTGTGAAGACAGTTTTTTTCCATTGCTCTTGTCTCTACTTTTGTTGAAACCCTCTTGTTCCTTCTTGGCAGATTTAAATTCCTGATATAGTCTGGTTGCATCAGATGACCGACCAGGAAGGAATTGTTGATGAAATCCCAAGCTTTGTATTTCTTTGTAGCGGCTAGAACTTTATCACCAAAAGTTTTGCATTCAGCATTGATATTGTTCTCAATAGCTGATTCCGAGTCTTTGCCCAGAGGAGACTCCAATTCAGATTGGAACAGATCCTACCTTGCCTTCTAGAAATTCCATCGAGGCTTCCGGAATTTGTATGCCTGTTTTGATCAGGCATGGCCAGTGCTGGGATCAGCAATGTCAGTCTCCTCATCAGGTCCAAATGATGTTATCGAATGGCAGGCTAATGACTGATATTGGGGATTGTTGTGGGAGGGGAGATGAAATGGTCTGTTCAACTACCAGTCTTTTAGCTATTTGGGCAGAAACAGAAGGTTAGTATAACACGCAGTGTGCTCCCAAAATGAGTTGATTGTGTTATGGTAGTGTCCAGTGACCCCAGTCAAGATAGGTGGCCCTGTTGTTCCAAGCACTTTACAATCATATTGGGAGATACGTTCCAAAGAGCATGTAAGCTAAAGGCCTTCACTCGTAGTGCTGTTCAGAAGAACAAATGCCATGTTTCAGTTATTTGGGGGGATAAGAAGAGCCTTGTTGTCTTCTAAGATGGGGTTGGGAGAGAAGATAAAGGAGTGGGGAAAGTGAAGAAAAACTGATTAGGATGGACTAAAACATGCTTGCAATAAAATTAAACTTAACCTCCTCTCCCCTTTTTAGGCTAATAAGTCCATTGGCATTTAATCAGCCAAGGAAATGGTTATTAGTTTGTAAACGCAGGGAGTGTCCTAAAGTTGTGTTGGTATTTACAGCACTGTTAGCGAGAATGTTGATTTACGGATGTTAGAAATAACAAACTGAGGAGCTACCAATTGTACTTGTAGATAACACAACTGATCAGAGGATGTGGATGATGCTGACAAACCACGGAGAGGTGATCAGAGTGTGATGAGGAGAGAGAGTTCTTGGTAGATTTTTCCCTTTGAGCCCTTTCGATTACAATCAATTGAGCTGTTGTGTTACCTGCTCCAGTCTTACAGGCGCCAATTCAGCAGGGTGTCTAAGCATATTTTAAACTCAGTTGATTTCAATGAGGCTTAAAGCACAGGCTTCTGTGTACTGCAGAAATGGGGCCATTATGAGAAGGTGCAGAAGCATCTGTCGGAAGCCCCGATGAGAAGGTTGGTGGTGGGATGCCAGCTGATACACCAAGCCCTCATTCTCTGGAGATTTGTGATCTGCTGTTGACACTTGTCCACCTTTTGTAAAGTGCTCTGATGAAATGCCGGTGAATGATTGGTCCAGGCCACATAACGCTTTTCACCCAACACCTGTGGAAAGAACCCATTGACTTCAGTGGTCATTGGATCAGACCTTATAAGAACTAAGTGGTGTTACTAAATCATCTTGCAACACAATACCGTATTATTATAACTCATTGTGCAATAGAATAGGGAACTGCTACGTTTCTTTCATGTGATCTTTCTTTCTTTGATCTCCCTTAAGCAGAGAACAGAGAGAGCTAAAGGGAAAAGTTAAGGTTGCTGTTAGTACCGTCACTGAGTAAACACTGAGCTGCCTGGTGCTTTGAACTACAACGTGCCTTATTTTGAAAACATTGAGTTTTAAATTTCATTCTGAATTGCCTGACTCGCCAGTGTTGTTTTTAGTAACTACCCCATTTGAGCTTTGGCTTTATTAACAAACAAAACAACAATCAGGGAACATAAATAAATAGGCTCAAACTTCCCCAGACTTGGCTGCTCCCAGGATTCCTCTCTCAAGCTGCTCAGCCCATATCCTAGATGACCCTCGCTTCCCCCCCAGAGCCAGTCCCCATCTCCCTTGCATCCACAGGTAATGAGCCACCTGCCTCAGTGAGTCAACCAAACCTTTCCCAGAAGCAACCAGAGTAGAGTGTTTCAGGCAAAGCCTGTTACGCTCCTTCATGACCCTAGTCACTTATAGGGTTGCCAACTTCCTAATCGCACAAAACCGAACATTCTTGCTCCACCCCCTGTCCCGCCCTTCCCTGAGGCCATGCCCCTTCTCAGAGGCCCAACCCCTACTCTCTCCATCGTTCACTCTCTCCATCGGTCATTCTCCCCCACCCTTACTCACTTTCACCAGGCTGGGTCAGGGGGTTGAAGTATGGGAAGGTGGGAGGGCTCTGGCTGGGGGTGCGGGCTCTGGGGTGGGGCCAGGGATGAGGGGTTTGGGTGGAGGAGGGGGCTCAGGGCTGGGACAGGGGCTTGGGGTGCAGGCGCCGGGAGGGATTTGGGTGTGGGAGGGGACTCTGGGCTGAGGCAGAGACTTATGGTGTGGGAGGAGGTGAGGGGTGTGGGCTCTGGGAGGGAGTTTGGGTGCTGGAGGGGGCTCAGGGTTGGGGCAGGGAGTTAGGGTGTAGGAGGGGTTCAGGGTGCGGGCTCCAGCTGGGCAGCGCTTACCTCAGGCGGCTCCCAGAAGTGGCCAGCATGTCCAGCTCCTAGGTGGAGGGGTCAGGGGGATCTGCAGTTCCTGGTCAATGGGAGCTGCGGAGCCGCCGCTCAGGGCGGGGGCAGCGCGTGGAGCCTCCCTGACTGCCCCTGCACCTAGGAACCAGACATCCCGGCTGCTTCGGGAGCCATGAGGAAACAGGGCAGGCAGGGAGCCTCTCTTCCTTAGCCCCGCTGTGCCTCCAACCAGACTTTTAGTCAAAAACTGGACACTTGGCAACCCTACTCACTTAACCGAGCAGTGTTTTTTCTGTTGTCAGCTAGGGATTCTGCTGCTTACTGCCTTGATGACTGGGGAGAAGGGAACTAGGTTTTCTTCTTGGCTATAAAAAAATCTTTATATTTGAATTATCCAGTTCTTTCTGGAACAAAATCCACAGATCCTGAATCACTGTGGTTGACTTCCTCCACACTGCTGTGACTCAGACCAGCAGAGCCACCTCCGAGTTTTGCACCGCAAAGGTTACTTTTCTAATTGGCTGAGTCAATGTGTGTGGTTGCTGTCAGCCTTAAAATAGAGTGACTTCATATGTGCATGGGTGAGGGGAGGTGGCATTCTCCAAAGATGTGCTGGGGGGAGGGTGACATGTATGGGGACTCGTCCCACCAGGTACTTTGAAAATGGGATTTGATTTAAAAGTTAGTGTGTGTTATGGAGACAGCCTCTGCTTCCCAGCCTTGTTTTCTTGGAGTCCCTGACCCCCACACACAACTTTTTTTTTATTGTGTATTTTTTATTGTGTCTATGTTGCTGTGCAGTCATGTGCTGTTGTTTCTGCAGGACCCTTGGGGAGTGAGTGGCCTCTGATCGTGTAATTAAACATGGTCATAATGCTTATGTGCAAGGAGGCAAAATGAGTTGCATTGACCAACTTTGGCATTTCCTGCCTTTTGAGCGCTTCGAGTTGCCACCTTAATACTCTCTTGGTGTGGCGTATGGGCGTTGTATGGGACCATACACGCCCTAGGTAACACTGGCTGTCAGATATACCATCAGCAGTACTCATCGCCCTCAGGCAGTAAGCCGGTCGTTTCCCCTAATATACAGTGTAAAGCTGCTACTTTCAAGCCTTGGAGGAGGTGTGGTGTCTCAGCGGGGAGGTCACACCACAGTGGTGGAAAAGCCTGCACCTTGTATATACTGCAGCTTCCACCAGTTGTCACCATCAGTGGAGAATTCCGGATCCGAATTTTGCCAGTGCAGCCTCAGTACATAATATTTGTTACATTTAGATGGCATGATCTTGGGGTAACTTGTGCAGTACTAGGCTTGCTTATGGTGCTATATGTACTATATGTATAATAAATCATCTGGTGAAAACCTGTCTTGCAAATGTCAAAGGGTGCCTCTTGTGTCTGGAAAGGGAACGCCACCTGACTAGGAAATGTGTTGGAAAAAGAAGGCCTGATTAATGGTGCAGTGATTTTATCTTGCATGCAGACAATCAGGGTGGATTTGATTTAAATCAAATTGATTTTAAATCATGATTTAAATCACTAGTCGGGAAGACTCGATTTAATCATGGATTTTTACATCAAAGTGCATTCTTGATGGTTGTTATAACCTAGTACATATTCTTCACAACTCAGAGATAGATGTAGGTTTCATTTTTAGAAGGCACACACTATACATTTTTTAAGTGATTTATTTTGAAAACTTTTCAGATTAGTTTTACAGCTATATCAGAAAATGAATGATTGGTTATTTTATTTACCAAAGGTAATTGAAGCAGATATTTATGAAGTCGTTGGGAGGTGAACTATCTCCAATTCAACTGGTTAATCATTAATATTTGGAAGATTTTCTTGCCATGCTGTATTAGGAGAACATCACCAGACAGACATTTAAATTGTTTTATTTAACTAAAACAACAGCGTTATGTATTCTGGCTTTTTTTCTGCAACAGCAGACATATAATATTTTAACAAAACAAGCATGTGAATTTTTAAATTTAGTTAAACATTCAAGTGTTTTAAAATCAGGTTTGTTTTTTGTTAAATTTGTTTTTAACTAAAATAGTTAAATGAAATATTTTAAAAAAAATTAAATCGACTATGTCAGCCAGGTCAACATGAGAAACTTAAAATTTTGTACTTCCAATAAGCCCTTGCTTCCGAGTATCTTGCAGTGTGTTACAAATAAGCTTCACATGACCTTGGGGAGTAGATGTTATCCCTTTTAATAGATGGGGCCAAGTACAGCTTGACACGGTCCAATTTGTATTCAAAAAAATCTGAGGACGACCCTAAAATAAATCTAACTTTGTTACCTTCTCCTAGGAAAAGGTGGGTGAGCGGGAGCTAGTGATTCAAGTGGCCCTGTGGACTGAAGAGCTACATTTCAAAACTCCCTCAGGGATTGCCAGCTGGCTCCAAACATAGATGCTGCAATGGGGCGCGGCTCTTCTCTGAAATGAAGGGTTGTGACTGGGTGTGTTTTTCTATAAACACTTTCAGTTTGGAGTTACAGAGCTGTCAGATGAGGTTGACTCTTTAACGTAATTGGTTTGATATTTAAACACTTTCCCATTCTCTAAGGATTCACACCATTTTACTTTGTGAATTCCCGTGTGCATTAAACTATCTCAGCTTGGCCTCTGATTCTCCAGCAAATATAGTAAAAACAAGGTAGTGGGAATAAAAAGCACTAGCCACACCCTTCTCCTCTGCATATTTTCAGTCCAGTAATGCCTGTTACTGCAATCCAAATATCGAATGCCATTGCCTATGGGAACCTGTAAACATGCATCAGACATTTAAACTGTCTGTCCTCTACACTTTGTGAGGGGGTGATGGAGGATGGGTTAGGGAAGTATTTGCCAGTTGCCTGTAACACATTGTACTGTTTAACAGGGAAGCAGTAGATTCTATAGCATGGTGCATTGAACGTAGTAGCTCTGTGTGTGTGGCTTAAACTTCTGTTCCAATCAGAAGAGGATGTAGCTAATACAGATCATATGGGCTGTGCCTTTGGCGCTCTTGGCTATGAGCAGAGCATTATGTGCAGAGAACAGACTTGGGAAAGGCTGAGACTGTGGGTTTGTGATGAATATATTGAATAGACCTTGCACAGCCTGTAATAGCAGATGGGTAAGTGCATCATAGCAAGCCCAATTAAGGTAACATGAGAGGTGGGCTGCAGTTTATAGTTAAGAAGGTAACAAAGCGAGTTACTCATGAATGGAAGGAATGCTTTTATCGGACCTTTCTTCACTCTGTTTTCTTGTGAAGATTCCTTTCCAGCTGGGGATCTTAATTGGGGACTTTTCAGATCCTAAAGCAGTAATGCTACCTGTTGAGCTTAAAGATGCTCTAACATCCTCTTTTAATTGTCTGGCCACTAAAAGGAAGAGGCTGCTAGAACTAGAACCAAAATCAGTCTTTCAGTGTGTTACTGCTGTGCTCATGAATGACCTATTCTTACCATCCATGGTACCCCCAGGCAGCAGCTAGTTGCTTGGAGCCTGCCTGTAAAAACAGGCCACCTAAATGACACACACAAATAGCACAAAACAGGCCACAGAGTGCTGCAGTTGGGCACGGAACTGCCCAAACCTTGGACTCGTGTGTGTAACTTACATGGCTGCTCTTGACAATTGGATCCTGAGCTAGGTGTGTCCACCTTTACTGTTATGTGAGAAGGTGAAAATCTTAAATTAGGTAGAAAAAGTTACCATTACAGAAACTAAGTTACTAAGCACCGATCACTATTTTCATAGAATTTAATCTCACCTCCCTTCCCTCTCCTGCTGTAGGCAACCTGGTTTTCTTATGAAAATGAATCCTTTGCCTGCATGTGACAGAGCAAAGCTTTTCTGGTCCAGTCTGAAACCTCCATCTGTATTTAATTTTTGTCTAATTAAAAATAATTTTGATTTGGTGGGAAAGTTTTGCTACCAAATGTGTACCAGCTTATTGCAAGACAGGAATTTTCATTTAATTAAGTAAGCACTTAAAAAAAACACCCTTGTAATGAAAGTGCCATGATGGCTGATGCTACAATAACATTAAAGCTCTTTCAGATACATAGAGTGACTTAGTAGTGAAAAATTAATTGCAGACAATATTCTTATGGCAGGGTGACTGACTTTTACTCCTCTGTAAAATCTCTTGACGTACTCACTGTTTAATGCAGACATGAGAGAGTGTTATAATTTGTAGTAATTTCTTTGGGTTGATTGATTTAGGCCTGGTTCAGTCTTGGTACTATGTGATATTCTAGCAGCTCATCTTTGGTAAGCTGGGTACTGTCCCAAGAGATGAGTAGGGAAGAGAGGTGGGCAGTGGAGCTTGCATTAGGAAGATGGGTGAAGTAGGGAAGGAAGGAGTGAGGAGTTTTGGAGGGGCCTGCTAGGTCACTCACTAATTCCTCACAAGAGAGTTGAGTGAGACAGTCTCAGACAGGGACAGTCCAGTTCATGACTAAGTCGCTTTATTAGCTCCCTAAATACTTAGCTGCAACATGCCCTGCACCCGTACCTTAATGACACTTGCTTTGATGCACATTACTCGCACACTACATCAGGCTAGACTTTCAAAAATCTCAGCAGCCACAGTCTCGGCCAGACTTTCAAGAGAGCCCAGCACGTGGAGTACTGAGCTCCCCTGAAAACTGGGTGATACGTGCCACAGTAGAAGCTGCTAGTTACTGAGCTCTTCGGAAACTCTGTGTCTCTCTGCTGCAGTGTGGGTGTTGGTCACAAATGCAGCATGCCTGTGAAACAGTGCAGGAGAAATACATAAAAGCTGATCTGATACCATGGGTGATGGGAGGGGGGTGGCGGCAGGTAAGCACCATAAACAGAGGTGTAATTCAGTTTTTGTTTCATCGTTTGTATTCTAGGTGTGCATAGTGGACTTCCCAACCAAGCCCGGGATTTCATTGTGCTAGGTCCTGTATAAACACATGTCTTCTTTATACCCAAGTATATGTGGTGTATGTACAGGGCTGTAATGTCAATGCATTCATATGAGAGATACCCTATTGTTTAGTGGGTTTCCTGTCTTCCTCAGAGCAAATTGGAGCATTGGCAGATCAGCACATAGTCCATGTTGCCTGCGGAGAGTCTCACAGTGTGGCACTCAGTGACCAGGGCCAGCTCTTTGCCTGGGGCGCAGGTAGTGATGGACAGCTGGGAGTCACTACTACAGAAGATTCTGTGGCAGTACCAAGGTAACGTTTACAGGACACAAATGCTAAAGTTTTCACATGCAATGTATGAAGTTAGATCTTCTAGCTCTTCTTCCTGGACCTGAGTGAGTCTTTTCATTAACTTCAGTGGGCCCTCCATGTTTTAAGAGTAATAAAGGCAGGACTTTTCTCCCCATCCGTATTCTGCTTATCAAGTCATCAAGGCCCTTTGGTTTTGGTTTTTACTGGAAAAAATCTCAGGTTTTACAAAAGCTATTTGGTTTTCACTGTTTTCTTCCCTTCTTCTCTCCCCCCTCCCCCCCCGCAATGAATTTTGAACCATTCAAGTACATGAAAATATGGATTAAGTTAAGAAAATCCAGTCCATTACATTATTTATGTTAATTATGGTTTAGTCTAAGTGTAAATGCAAGACTGTCAAAGTGAGGCAATGTAGTGGAAGATACGCATGCACGTGTATACGTGTGTGCTCAAGTACTCATAAAAGAAGGGCCGGAGTTCCCTGGACCCAGTTGCTTTCTCCAGTAGGAGAGATGGCGACTCAGTAACATGGGCCGCCCAGCTTACCGAGCCACCATCTCGCCTTCTGGGTGAGAAATATTCCTTTTTTCTCTGTTGCCTTTTTTTCTGTCCTCTCATCCTTCCCTAGTAATCCCAATTTTGACCCTGAAAACAGAAGTTAATTTTTTGCACTGATTTTTCACTTTTTTTTTTTTTTTTTAAATTTTTTGTAATATATGCCAATCAATTCCTGGGAAATTTTAAACAAAATAAAAACTACAAGTGAAGGACCTTGCAAGTCATTCGCCCCTTTTGGTCCAGAGATGAGTTTTTGTTAAGTTCTGCTGCACAATCCAATGCATTATACTATGCTATCACAGACAAAATGGACCTTGCACACTGGTTTCTCAGGAGGAAAAATGGGACGTAAATTAGAAGATACTTTTTTTTTTTCTGATGCTATAATATTTTAGAACTTTGTATGAGAAGTGGGGGGGAGTTGGGATGCAATGAAAATGCTGATTGGCACCCAACCATCCTCTTACTCCCTAAAAATTCTTGTGCTGTGGGATCTGTCTTTCAAGACTAGAGAAGTAAACTTGGACATATGAATGAGCACTGTGATTTTGAAAACCTCATGCAGCATTGCCTAGTCATTTATTTTACTTAGTTGAGTTTATGGCACATCACAGTTCAATAAGGGACTATGAAATTGCCCATATCAGCACTGTAGTTAATATTACTCAGAAATCTTTAGATAGTGCTGACGTTTCTGACATTTGTTTAATCTGATTTGTTCCTATCATTTTAAAGTGCTGAAAGTCTTAAAAAGCATAATAAGCTTTGGTATCATCTGAAAAATGATGAAAAACATCACATTAATCCATCTACCTAGTCCCTGTACCTATTGAGTCAGAATGCCTTACTTTAGGGGCAGATATATGCTTTCTCTGTTACTTGTTCCTGGTAGCCTGGCAGAGCCAATACAGAGATGGAAGAGGAACCTTGAAAGCTCTTCTAGGTTGTGCATCATGAGCAAAACTGTTAACGAAGTTACAGTTTCAGAATCCTGATGATGCACGATCTGAAG
Organism: Trachemys scripta elegans; assembly: GCF_013100865.1. Classification (NCBI taxonomy): domain Eukaryota; kingdom Metazoa; phylum Chordata; order Testudines; family Emydidae; genus Trachemys; species Trachemys scripta. The sequence continues at coordinate 22,799,434 of NC_048302.1, read as the reverse complement.
GAATCCAACTGGGCTCACAGATGTCAGGTAGACTCTACAGTACTGGCTGCTAGGAAAACATCTCTTGTGAATTGAGCAGAGTTATACAAAAATCTTTGAAGCAAAAATGGAAACACCCTCTGTGCCACTTTCTGAGTGTTTCAAAGAAATAACTGCACCTTATGAGCCTTATGCCATTCTCCATGCAAGACTTTAAGCTAGTAAACAGAAAGAAACTGCACATCCCACTCATTGACACTAGCAAACACCAGTTGCTAGACAGAGGCTAGCACTATAGACACTGTGAACCAGCTGTTCTAAGTAATTTACAAATGATAGAGCTCAGCTGTACTGAAAAAGTTTGCTTGGCTCTATTAAAGCTAGTTGAAGTCTGTGGTGTTACTTTACTGTCCAGGGGTGTTTTTAGCCGCTCCACTGCTTTGTAACCCGAACGGGTGTAACTGTAATCTCCTCAAAATTAGAACTATATATCGCTGTAGGGGAAACACATGTTGCAGGTAAAATATTGGTTTGGGGTTAGAATGAGCACGTGTGATGGCAAGATGTGATGGACTCTAATAATAGAATCAAAGAATATCAGGGTTGGAAGGGACCTCAGGAGGTCATCTAGTCCAACCCCTGCTCAAAGCAGGACCAAGCCCCAACTAAATCATCCCAGCCAGGGCTTTGTCAAGCCTGACCTTAAAAACCTCCAAGGAAGGAGATTCCACCACCTCCCTAGGTAACCCATTCCAGTGCTTCACCACCCTCCTAGTGAAAAAGTTTTTCCTAATATCCAGCCTAAACCTCCCCCACTGCATCTTGAGACCATTACTCCTTGTTCTGTCTAATAACATTGTGTGTGTGTGTGTGTGTGTGGTTACTTTTTAAAATAACCTTTTCTCTTTAGGTTAATAAAGAAACTGAACCAACAGACGATACTGCAGGTTTCCTGTGGCAATTGGCATTGCCTAGCTCTCGCGGCAGGTACTGTCACGTTCAATCTATTTTGTTAATGATAATATTATTTGTGTTGTGGTTGTGCTTAGAGGCCAGGGCCCCATGGTGCTACGCTCTGCGTGCTCACATAACACAGAGACAGCGCTGCCCAAGGAGCTTGCAATCAAAGTAGAAGACTATAGAAAACGGCTGGAGACCACAAGCCGGTGGAGGGAGCCCAAGGAAATGAGGAGAGAATTCTGGTCAGAAAGAAAAGTGGTGGTCTCAGCACACCAGCTGTCTAACTGTTGTAGGGCAGCTGGAATTTTTTTTTAAGTCTTTCAGTCTCTGTGTAAAAAACCCAAACAAAGTGCATGATTAGAGTCGTTGTGACATTGGGAAAAGCATTCCTGAGTGCTTCTCTTCAGCATGCAGAACATGTGCCTTTTTCTCTTTGGCGGTGTGTAGTAGTTTTCCGCTCTGTCAATCCACTGTCTGTGTTACCATAATATCTGCTGAATCTCCTAATTCAATCACACACTTTATTTATTATTTTACCTGGTAGCTCCACAGTGCACATTTTTGTAGCCAGTAGTGTCTTCGTCACCACTCCTGCCCTTCAGTAGCACTGAAGCCCAAAGTATTGTTTCTTATTCAGACTTATCAGATTTGTTTTGCTGTTGGGCAGATTTTACTTACTAACTTCAGTTGTCCATCTTCCTTCCAGACGGCCAGTTCTTCACATGGGGACAGAACGACTATGGCCAGCTGGGCCTGGGTAAAGAATGCCCCTCTCAAACCAGCCCGCAGCGCGTCACATCTCTCGATGGGATCCCCTTGGCTCAGGTTGCTGCCGGTGGAGCTCACAGCTTTGCCCTGTCTCTCTCCGGAGCTGTGTTTGGCTGGGGGAGGAACAACTCAGGACAGCTGGGCTTAAGTGACGAGCAAGGTATTGGAACACTTAACAACGAAGGGTGGGCTGATTGCTGAGCATGGCTTTGCTTTTTGTAATAATCCATCATTCTACCAAGTGGCCTATAGGAGAGAGCACGGAAACGTGATTCCTCCCAAAGGGCCCATGAGCCTTTTATACCATCAGTGGAAGGAAACACTCTGCAGATGTAAATGGGAATTAGCAAGGTCAAAAAGAGAATGGCCAAACATTTCTGGGTGCCTATATTTTGGCACCTAAATCAGTGGTCTCAGCATATGTAACTCCTGTGGAAGTCGGTGGGCTCCATGGAGCCGAGACATTAGACATGATCACAATATTGCAAAACTGTTTATTGGTAGCATGTGGCCAATGACTCTTTTTTTCCCCCTGACAGTCGTGCTAGCCAAAGCTTGTTGTAGCCTAGTCTCCAAACAGTCTCAGAAAAGCAAATGTCATGTCCATCCTGGCCTTGAACTCCTTGGTGTTGTTATTAACACATTTTCAATATGGTGTATATATCAGAGGGGGTTTTCTGCGGGTGCAGATGAGCCTGTCAGCATTCTTTAAATGTTTCCTGAGTGGCTTTAAATACATGTTTTAACTACTAGGTAGGCTATTGATTGTGCAATGGAGGTAAGTTAATGATGATTCTGTTTTGCCATGTATATAAGTGTGTTTATATACAGTACATACAGCCTTTTGTAATATGCTGCATTTTCATAATGGAGATTGCAAAATATTATCTATGCGTAATACTTATATATGTTGCAAAATAAAGCCATGAAGTTGCTCCACATTTCACATACATGTAAGTGGAAGTTGCAGCTTTTAGCAGCTCACCTAACTAATACAGACATGTATTTTTGAAATTACACAGAAAATGTGCAAAGAATGTTGAAGGTATGACTTGAACCTAGAAAATGCCATATGTGCGCGGTCTCATCAGTGCTGGGGAATTCCTGCAGTGTCTAGGCAGGTCAATCCTCCATTCCATATTATTATTTATTAACATTGTGGTAGCTCCTAGGAACCCCAGGGAGCAGGTTCCTAGAGCATTCCATTGTGCTAAGCGCTATACAGACCCAGAACAAAAAGACAGTCCCTGTCTCAGAGCTTGCCTTCTGTAGCTATTAAGTTTCTCTCTTTCTCTCTCAACAATAGTGGTATGTGATTAATGCTTTATGGTATCTCCTTTATTTTTGCTCTTTTGAGGAATGGCAGAACATATTTGTAAAAGGTGTGTGTGTGGGGGGGCGTTTCATGTGTGTTTTTTATAAGGGCTAAAACTTTTCTCTCACGTAAGTGACTCATCTAAGATTTAGCCATTGTGAATTATTCTTAATGAATATTAACAGCATGATCTGTAGGCATTTGCGAGTGTTTCACAGCACTAGGGTATTTAACTGATTTAATGTTCCGTCTCTCTGTAACAATCCATAGAAGTTTCATGCCAGGCAACGTGCCTTAAGCCTTGCATCAGAATGGTGGCCGTAGGGTGAACAGACAAAGCATTATGGTTCTGTTATAATTCAAATAGAAAAAAAATCTGTAGAATGGCACAGGTCTCCCCTCTCCACCTGTTGGATACATGGGCTAAATAGGTGCCTATAGTTAAGCTATAAATAGGTGGCCTGATTTTCAAGAGTGCGGGGTATGAAGCTGCTCCCATTGAAGTCAAACAGCTACCGGACATTTATCTTTCCTTAAAATGCTTGGCCATTGCCATCAGTAGCACGTGTAACATTGTTTTGTGTGTTTGTTACGGAGAAGACAGACTTCTACATATTGTCTGCAAAAAACGTGGAGAGAGACGTATCCCATAACCTTCTGCAGAGATAGTCTCTGCAACTAAAGCAATGACTCTTTTTTCAAAAAGGTGCTAACACGGGAAAGACCATGCATTTACATACCTTGTCTCCTGAAATACAGGACACTCTCTTTGAGTTCTGCTTGAGATGCCCTGGGCACATGGTGTCATGGATGTCTCCCAAGTGTCCAAATCCTTCCATTACAAGGTGACTCTTACCAGGGTTTTGGTAATAAGTTACAATCTAGTGTTTTGGAAGGCAGCATGAGTGTGAGGGTGGACCTAATTAGGATACCTAATCCTCTCAGTCATGCAAATCAATCCACAGGTACAAGGTGAAAAAAGGGGAGTTATTAACAATTATTTATAATTATGGTTACTAAGACATAAGAACGGCCATAATGGATCAGACCTATGGTCCATCTACCCAAGTATCCTGTCTTCTGACAGTGGCCAATGCCAGATTGAACAGAATGGGGCAATTTTGAGTGATTCATCCCCTGTTGTCCAGTCCCAGCTTCTGACAGTCAAAGGGATACTTGGAGTATGGGGTTGCCTCTTTGACCATCTTGTCTAATAGCCACTGATGTACCTGTCCTCCATGAACTTACCTAATTATTTTTTGAACCCAGTTATACTTTTGGCCTTCACAACATCCCCTGGCAATGCATTCCACAGGTTAACTGTGCGTTGTGTGAAGTACTTCTTCCTTTTCTTTGTTTTAAACCTGCTGCCTGTTAATTTCATCAACTGACCCCTAGTTCTTGTGTGGTGTAAAGGGATAACTATCACTTACTTTCTTCATACCATCTATGATTTTATAGACCTCTATCATATACCACCTTAATCATCTCTTTTCTAAGCTGAACAATCCAAGTCTTTTTCATCTCTCTTCATGTGGAAGCTGTTCCATACCGTTATTCATTGTTGTTGCCCTTCTCTAGACCCTTTCCAATTCTAAAATACCTGTTTTGAGATGAGGTGACCAGAACTGCATGCAGTATTCAAGGTGTGGGCATCATGTAGATTCATATAGTGGCATTATAATATTTTGTACTTTATTATGCATATCTTTTCTAATGGTTCCTAACCTTCTGTTAGCTTTTTTGACTGCTGCTGCATATTGAGCAGATGATTTCAGAGAGCTATCCACAATGACTCCAAGATCTCTTCCTTGTGTGGTATCAGCTAATTTAGACCCCATCATTTTGTATGTGTAGTTGGGATTATTTTTTCCAATGTGCATTACTGTGCACTTATCGATTTTGAATTTAATTTGCCATTTTGTCATGCAGTTTAGTGAGGTCACTTTGTAACTCTTTTCAGTGTGTTTTGTATTTAACTACATTGAGTAATTTTATATTATCTGCAAATTGCTCCTTGGGGGGACTCAACTATTTACCTCTCTCAATTGGGAAAACTGACCATTTATTCCTACGCTTTGTTTCTTATCTTTTAACCAGTTACTTGATCCATGAGAGGACCTTCCCTCTCATCCCATGACTGCTTACTTTGCTTAAGGGCCTTTTGTGAGGGCCCTTGTCAAGACTTTCTGAAAGTCCAAATATATTATATGCACTGGATCACCCTTGTCCACGTGCTTGTTGGCAGTCTCAAAGAATTCTAATAGATTGGTGACGCATGATTTCCCTTTACAAAAGCTGTGTTGACTCTTCTCCAACATACTGTGTTTATCTATGTGTCTGATAATTCTGTTCTTTACCATAATTTCAACCAATTTCCCTGGTACTGAAATTAGGTTTACCGGCCTGTATTTGCCAGGCTTGCCTCTGGACCTTTTTTAAAAATTAGGCATTATAATAGCTACCTGCAGTCACCTGGTACAGAGGCTGATTTAAGCGATAGGTTACATACCACAAGTAGGAGTCCTGCAATTTCATATCTGAGTTCCTTTAGAACTCTTGGGTGAATGCCATCTGGTCTTGGTGACTTATTACTGTTTAATGCAGTGGTCTCCAAACTTTTTTGATCGTGCACCCCTATCAGTAAAAAATTTTTGAGCACGGACCCCCTGCCGCGCCGGCTCTACCATTTTTGCCAAGCAAAAAAAAAGGTGCTCGGACTCCCGCCCAAACTGCCGAAGCAAAAAAAAAAAAAAAAAGCACTCCTCCTGCCGCGGCACCCCCAAGGATCCTCTTGCGCACCCCACTTTGGAGACCACTGGTTTAATGTATCAATTTGTTCTAAAACCTCCTGTACTGACACCTCAATCTGTGATTTGTCACTTAAAAGGAATGGCTCAGATGTGGGGTTCTCTCCCATATCTTCAGCAGTGAAGACTTTTACAAAGAAATCGTTTAACTTGTCTGCAACAGCCTTGTCTTCCTTGAGTGCTCCTTTAACATCTTGATTGTCCTGTGACCCTACTGACTGGTGGACTTCCTGCTTCTGATGTACTTGAATTTTTTTTTGCTGTTAGCTTTTGTATCCTTAGCTCAGCAAATTCTTTCTTGGCCTGCCTTGACTTGCCGGAGTTTGTGCTCCTTTCTATTTTCCTCACTAGGACTTGACTTCCAATTTTTAAAGAATGCCTTTTTACCTCTAACCTCTTCTTTTACTCGACTGTTTAGCCATGGTGGCATTTTTTTGGTTCTCGTGCTGTTTTTATTTATTTGGGGTATACATTTAATTTGTACCTCATGATGTTTTTACATAGTGTCCGTGCAGTTTTCAGGCATTTCATCCTTTTGACCGACTGTTCCTTTTAATTTCCGTTTAAGTAGCTTCTTCATTTTTGTGTAGTTTCCCTTTTTGAAGCTAAAAGCTACTGTGGTAGGAGTTACTTCGGTATTTTTCTCCCTGCAAGGATGTTAAAATTATTATATTATGGTTGCTATTACCAAGCGGTTCAGCTATATTCACCTCTTGGACCAGCTCTTGTGCTCCATTAAATCAAGACTAAATCAAGAATTGCCTCTCCCTTTATGGGTTCCAGGAGAAGCCGCTCCAAGAAGCAGTCATTTGTGGTGTCTACAAATTCTATCTCTGCATCTCTTCCTGAGGTGACATGTTCCCAGTTAATATGGGGAGATTGAAATACCCCATTTTATTACATTTTCTGCCTTTGCAGCCTCTCTAATCAACCTCAGCATTTCGCAGTCACTGTCACCATCCTGGTCAGGTGGTCGGTAGTATATTCCTACTGCTATGCTCTTATTGTTCAAGCATGGAATTTCTATCCATAGAAATTCTGTGGTACGGTTTGATTCATTTAAGATTTTTACTTTATTTGACTCTCTGCTTTCTTTCACATGTAGTTCCACTCCCCCATCAGTGCTACCTACTCTGTCATTCCTATATATTTTGTACCCTGGTATTACCGTGTCCTATTGATAGGGCTCCGTGTTTGTCCCAGAGGTCGCGGAAGTCACGGATACCCTGACTTTCCGCGTCCTCCGTGACTTCAGCGGGGGCCAGTGTGTCTGACCCCAAGGCCACCCAAGCAGCTGGCTCTGGGGCCAGCTGCTCAGGTGGCCTCAGGGACAACCACACCGGCAGTTGCTGGAGTGGCCCGGGGCCAGCCGCACCGGCCGCTGCTCAGGTGGCCCTGGGCAGCTAGCCAGCCCCAGGGACTGCACGAGCAGCAGCCGGTGCGGCTGAGCCCGGGGACCACCTGAGCAGCGGTCTCTGGGTGACTTGTGAAGCCACTGCTAGCGGCGGTTCCTAGGCAGCTGGAGTAGCCACTCCCCAGGGTGGCCCCCAGCAGAGGTGCCCAGATGGCCGGTGCAGCCGCTGCCGGCAGCCCTCAGCAACGGGTGCCGCAGCTGGCCCCAGCCTCCCCCAGCAGCAGCCTCCCAGGGTGACCCCACTCCCAGCAGAGGCCCCCCCCAGCTTCCTCCCCAACAGCAGCCCCTCCAGATGCCCGCTCCCCAGCAGCGACCCCCTTAAGATTTAGTCAGGGGTATTTTTAGTAAAAGTCATGGACAGGTCACGGGCCATGAATTTTCGTGTATTGCCCATGACCTGTTCATGACTTTTACTAAAAATACCCGTGACTAAATCTTAGCCTTACCTATTGATTATCCTCATTCCACCAAATTTCTGGGATGCCAATCGTGTCAATATCCTCATTTAAAGCCAGGCACTCTAGTTTACCCTCTTAGTATTTAGACTTCTGGTAACCATCTTGAATGAACAAAGATTAAAACCAGGGCCACTATTGAATAAAACAAGCAACAATGTATTGGTAGATGGGAAATTGTTACACATGAAAATGCAGTCCTAAAAAAATTCCATTGATCACATTTGAACTGGTTTCAGGTACTCTGGTCATCCCAGTAGATACCTTTCGTTTTATCCTTTCACCCTTGTAGGATATTCTCTCCACGTGAGTCATTTCTTTGTGGCTCCCCCGGGGTCATCTTTGTCCAGTATGTTTTCAGATGACAGATCTCAAAGGAACCTCTTCTTCTCCAGCTAGAGTTGGGCTGAAATACTCTCTAACTCCCTAACTCTCTACCTCTGCCAGTTTGAACACAAAAGTATCCTTGAGTGTGACTTTGCAAGTTTCTCTTGTGTCCCCTGCAGTGTTATCCTTGAGAATGTCCCAGGTCTGCAGAACTTAACTCTGTCGCACATGGTCTTCTGGCAATACATTACCTAGCTGCTCACCTGCTTACTATGGCTGGATCCCCCATGTGGCCCCAGTTAGGGCTCTTAAACTTTGGAGATGGAAAATGCTATTTAAACACTTAAGAGTCTGATTTTTTTCAGAGTTGCTAAGCACCTGCAGCTCCTGCTGATGTCAGAGTTGTGGGTGCTCATCGCCTCTGAAAATCAGGCTGCTAGGATTTTTCAAGTACTTCAGCACCTTATCGATGAATTGCCTCTTTTGCTCCCATTGTCTCCAATGCAGACCGAGAGTCCCCTTGCCATGTGAAGCTCTTACGGACTCAGAAGGTCGTCTATATCAGCTGTGGAGAAGAACATACAGCAGTTCTGACAAAGGTAAAGGCACCAATCAATCCAGGAATTCCTTACTAGCTTCTTACTTACTGGGTTTGCTTCGTTTAGCTTTCTGGGTGATATCAGGAAAGAACCATGTGGCTTTTAGCACCTCTCTTCTCTCTCCTGGCCCCAGCATGATTGTGTTTAAGTACGATATCTTGTTTTACTTTACTCTAAGATTAATCACCAAACCACCCTCCCTCTACTCTTCTGTAGTGGAGACATTAACATTTGTTGGTTTGGATTTGGATTGAATTATTTGTTATATTCACACTCACCCACTGTACCTTGGCAAGATATCAAAAACACAGTGCATAACAATAAAATCCAAACCTTAGCAAAACAGTGGCAGAGCCCACAAAAAACCAGCAGCTCATCAGCAAATACCACAGCCTTCCGCCTCCAGTCTCCTCAAAGGTCCACCCAAACAGGTGGACTTTGCCTCCTGCCCTGAAAGTTAAAGTGGAGCTGCTGTCCACCAGCCAGGATAGGGAGTGGACTCCAAAGTTATGGGGCACCAAAGATGCTGATCCAGGAGTGGGGGAAGCTGTCTTAGTCATTTGTTCTATATGACCATCTGAAAGCAGCTGGGATTGTTAACAGATGGTGAAGGACCAGCGTGTGTGGCATAGAAGTACCTAGAGAGAGTACCAGCAGTTGAGTTGACCATTTTAGTTTTTATAAATGCTTCCCTGGACATTGCACTGTCAGGCATTGTGAAAGTTGCCTTTTCATATACCTCCATACCTAGCACAGTCTCTCTTTAAGCTGGGGAATGGTTGGGAAACAAGACGGAGAGATCTGCTACCAGGAAATGGCTCACTAAATGGTGCATGGGCTGTCTGATTTGCCAACAGAATGGAGGTGTGTTCACGTTTGGTGCTGGTTCCTGTGGGCAGCTTGGCCACGATTCCATGAATGATGAGGTTAACCCCCGGAGGGTTCTGGAGCTAATGGGCAGCGAAGTGTCCCAGATCGCTTGTGGCAGGTGAGTGACTGTGTGGAATGGACGACTCCCATCTTGTGGAGGACAGCCCAGATGACTACCCTTGTATTTTTTCAGGTGCACATGGAAGGGTTAGATACCTCTCTGCCTTTTAGATCACATTTACAGGTCACTAGGTTATAGCCTCTTGTATGTCTGAATTTTAATATTCTCTGTAAATGGGATTGGTTCTGATTTGGGCTATTAATAATGCTATGGCCTGGTGCTGTGTAAGTTCCCCTTATACAAAAACAGCCCAACTGGATCCTAAAGTGTTATTACTATTATATGAGGCACTAGTAAGACCTCATCTGGAATACTGTGTGGAACTCTGGTCTTCCATGTTTAAGAAAGAGGAATTCAAACTGGAACAGGTGCAGAGAAGGGCTACTAGGATGATCAAAAGAACAGCGAACCTATCTTATAAGAGGAGATGTAAGGAGGTTGGCTTATTTAGCCTAAAAAACTGAGGCTGAGGGGAGGTATGATTGCAATCTATAAAAACATCAGGGGGGTAAACACCAGGAAGATAGAGGAGTTATTTAAGGGCCAATATTGGCAAAAGAACAAATGGATATAAACTGGCCATCAATATGTTTAGGCTTGACTTTAGATGAAGGTTTCTAGTCATCAGAAGAGTGAAGGTCTGGAACAGCCTTCCAAGGGGAGCAGTGGAGGCAAAAAACCTAACTGGCTTTAAGACTGAGCTTGATGAGTTTATGGAAGGGATGGTGAAATGCGATCGCCTACAATGGCATATGACCCATCCGCCAACGGCCAGAGGTGGGACACTAGAAGGGGAGGGCTCTGAGTTACTACAGAGAATTCTTTCCCAGGTGTCTGGCTGGTGGGTCTTGCCCACATGCTCAGGATCTAACTGATCGCCATATTTGGGGTCAGGAAGGAATTTTTGGCAGGTCAGATTGGCAAAGACCTTGTGGTTTTTCACCTTCCGCTGCAGGGGGAACGACACAGGTCACTTGCTGGTTTGAACCAGAGTACATGGTGGATTCTCTGTAACTTGAAGTCTTTAAATCAAGATTGGAGGACTTCAGTAACTCAGCCAGAAGTTACGGCCCTATTGAGGAGTGGGTTGGTGAAGTTGGTTGGCCTGCAATGTGCAGGTCAGACTAGACGATCACGATGGTCCCATCTAAGTCTTAAAGTCTGAGACTATAGCTGCAGTTTCCTCACCTAATTATTTCCAGCCTCGCTCACAGCAAGAGAGTAAGTTAGTAATGCTGCATTCTGTAGTAGCCTTGTGATGTGGACAGACCTTTGCAAATGACGAGGCCAACACTAGCAAACTCATTACATTTGAGGGATGAACCCAGGTGTGTTTAGGAGAAAGGTTGAGTGTGTTTTCACACTGTGCTGTGCATAGGGCTCCAGTTGTGTCCCACCTGTCTTTAGGTATCCACATTTCTCACATTAGCTTAGGGAATTCTGTCGCACTTTACCATGGCTGAATGCTCCTGTTTTGGTGCAAATCAGCAATCTGCTATTGATGTAAATGGAGCTGTGCTGATTTACTCCAGCTGAGGTGCTGGCCCATAGTTTTCATGGCTAGTTTTTAGTCTGCTTTTGAAAAAAATATTATTTAAACTTGGCACAAACATTGTAACTGTCTTCATTGCAGACAGCACACTCTAGCCCTTGTGCCTTCTTCAGGACTGATCTATGCATTCGGCTGCGGAACAAAAGGCCAGCTGGGAACTGGACACATATGCAACGTTAAATGCCCATCTCCAGTGAAAGGTCACTGGGTGGCTCACAATGGGCAGCTCTCAGGTAGAGCGGGTAAGTGTTCTGTTTGTGTGTGTGATACGGAGTAGCATAGCAAAGAGACAAGCACAGGATAAAATGAGCTAAAGACATTTTGCATTTGACTAAGGGTATGTCTACACTTGCAGAGTTTTTGCGCTGTAAGTTTCACCAGTGATAGGGAATCAGTGAAAGTAAAGCGCTGGTTTGTGTACTCACTTAATTCCTCAGGCATCAGAGAGTGTTTACACTAGCAGCACTTCCATCGCAGATGAGAGCAGCGCTGTAGGGCAGCTATCCCACATTTCAGGTCTCTCAATAGGTCTGGGGGAGGAGGGGTGAGCGGAAGGCATTTTGGGTCCCTGCTCAGTGTCCTGTGCTGCACTGCTTCATAGGGTGACCAGACAGCAAGTATGAAAAATCGAGACAGGGGGTGGAGGGTAATAGGCACCTATATAACACTAAGCCCCAAATATCAGGACTGTCCCTATAAAATCGGGACATCTGGTCACCCTACTGCTTCATGTCCCAGCAGCCCCATTATTTCCTTGTTTCTTTCGTGGCATTCTTTCCCCCCCCACACACCCCCCCGGCTGCTTTCCCTGCCACGTCTACAAGCAAAGGGAAAGGGAGTTTCAAACTTCCCGGGGCTTACAGGGGAGGGGCAGAGTCCGTTTACCTGGCGTCAGAGCAGCGGAGATGCTGGCCAGAATGGTCACTTTTGGACCTGTGGGATATCTCCCGGAGGCCAAAAGGTGTTTACACTGGTAGAACGTGTCTTCACTTTCACAACAGCGCAAAAAGAACAGCGGTAAGAGCTGTATGCCTCTCGTGAAGGTGTTTTCACACCGTGCTGTGCGTAGGGCTCCAGTTGTGTCCCAGCTGTCTTCGGTATCCACATTCCTCACGTTAACAGAGCGAATTCTGTCGCACTTTAGCATGGCTGAATGCTCCTGTTTTGGTGCAAAAAGTCATTAACTGCTCCCACAGTTTTAGCGCAAAAAAGGTACATTTTGCACTTTAAATAGACTTAGCCTTAGAGTGAAACTGCAAACAAAAAAAGCACGTAACTGGGAGGACCCTGGGAATTAATTTGTGCCTTTCTCATCTTCTGCATGGCAGTGCTGAGCTTTCGACTGGGCCACTCTGCGCCACTGGTCCAGTCTGAAACATTGATGAGTTGTTCAGTGGCTGACTGCTGGGAAACCATTCCATCGTAATTAGGGAATGGGGACTTTTCTCTCCATAGACGGCATATTGGCTTTCTCTATAACAATATTACAAAGTAATTGACAGCTTTTATTTTAAAATTCAAAAGTAGGTGTAATGTTAGTTGGTAAAACATGGGGTGGGGATTGATCTTTATCATTGTAAAGCCTGATCCAAAACTCACCGAAGTCAGTGGAAAGGTTCCCGTTGATTTCAATGGCCTTTGGGTCAGGCCCTGAGTTCATAAATTTGGCCAAGCGTGCTCCTCTGTTGGAACTAATCTCCTGTTCATCTGAAAGGGGTGATGACATCCAAGTGGTCACAAATGAACTTTGAAGTCAGCTCATAACATTTGAATCTAAGTACGGGAGCAGCTGGCTGTAATTTCAGATTTGATTTCTAAAAGCCAAGGTATAAAAACTGTTCCTAACTAAAATGGACCCTGCCCTGTGCCATCTCAGGATACTTACAATGAGAGTTTATATTCCCCTCATTGGTAGCATTAAAGTAATACCAGATTTTCTTTATCCCAATTAATATTTTTGGTTTTCAGCTTTTTGTATCAGGATTTTATTTAAACAGAGGCCATCAACTTGAAAATCAAATTTCTTTCTGAAAACCACCCACTAAAGCTGCAAGTAACATGTAGGATTACAAAAACTAAAAAAGAAGTTAACACAATTATATTTTTTCCTGTGTTTTAAAGCTTAATTACTCTGTCCATTAAACAGCACTTTGTGTATAGTCAGTTTTAACTGGTTTGCCTTGTATAGTCAGTTTTTGTAAATATTAACAAGAAAGCAGAAAAAAATATTAAACATTTTAAAGGATTTTAAAAAATGAACCAAACCCTACATTTCAGGTCTCACTGTTTAAAGAGTGCTCTTCACTTGATAAATAGGAAATTCTCATAAATGTGAAAATCAACATGACAGTAGGAATATTCACAGCTATAACGAGATTTGAGATAGTAGTCACAACTTTGGCCAAGATAACTAGTTTTAAATACCAGTATCATTCTTGTCAGGATTAGACAGTTCTAGCGAACAGGGCCAAACACTTTGGAATGCATACGTTGTGTCACTCGCTGATTCTGCACCATTCAAATCGGAGAGTTTTAACCATTGCCTTCAGTGGCAAAAGATACAAAAATATAGGCCCTGATCCTGCAGTAGGCTCCGTGCAGGTGCTAGGGGCCACCTGTCTGACTCAAGTTGTAGGATCTGGGCCTAAGTTCCTATATAACCCTCCCTTCCCTCGCCCCCCTCCCACTTCCCCTGCCCCTGCCCCCCCATGGTTGGGATGGTCAATTGCATTTAATTGTGACTAATTGCAAATAGGTGAGGTTTGTAACGAGTCTCTCTTGCACATCATGGTGTTTCTTTTGTGATACGAAAATGGAGTCTTTATGCCCCCTTCTATTTTAAAGGGCCAAGCCCTGGGCATCTACTGACAAAGTGATGAATGCTTTCGCTCCCATTGACCTCAGTTGGAGTTGAGGGTGCGGAGGGCCTTAGGCAATATAGATCCAGTTGAAAGAAGTAGGAAACTTGTGTTGATCGATCTGTAGCACGATTGTATCTCTTTCTTCAATAGATGCCTTTAAATATCACATTGTTAAACACATCTTCTGTGGAGGAGACCGGACTTTTGTACTTTGCTCCAAATCTGAGGTAAGCAAAGAATGCTTTTTCTCTTCTCTACAAGAGGGTGTCTGTGTGTGTGTGAGAGGGGGATGTGTCTCTTCTTAGCATCAGTTCTGAAAGGAAGCAGGATTAGCCTGTCTGATTAGCAGCAGTGCAAACTCTAAAAGAGGGATATTTGTCAGTTGTATAACAGGGGTCCCTGCTGTGTGGTTTGTGAGCATAGGGCCACACAGTGAGCATGCTGATGGTCTGCCAACATAAGCTCATCATGGAGTTTTGTGACCACTGAATTTAGAGCTCTACAGTGGTGATAGGCAGGGGATGGGGAAGCTTTAGGTGACTTTTTTCCCCCTCATTTCCTCAGAGATGGGTGCCTTAAAAGTGTCAAGCATTCTTTTCCTAGAATATCAGGGTTGGAAGGGACCTCAGGAGGTCATCTAGTCCACCCCCCTGCTCAAAGCAGGACTAATCCCTAGTCCACCCAATCTATACTTGTCAGTAGTGACTTTGAAATGGGCTTTGGCACTGTGTAAGAAATCAAATTATCAATTTTTTTTCTTTTACCTCTTTCCCTTTTTAGTTTTGTTTGGGAGTATCTTCTCCTTTGGAGGTGGTTGAGAGATGCCTTTGGGATGGTAAATGGTGTGACAGCCCTATTATCAATCCACCCCCAAGAAATGTGTTACGTGTCTTCTCCTTAAATACTGAGATCTGTATCTTCTCACAGAATTCTTTGCCTGCTGATGATTTCCGGACCATAAATCAATTACGTTACACTTGTTTAATAAATGATGAAACTATAGACGTTTGGAAACAAAAGCTATTAGAACGGAACAACTCTAATTCGGTCAAGTAGGTGTTATTGTACAAGCCACTTTTGTTTTACAAGCTTTTCTTTAATTGTTTTGTTGGCATCTGTGCTTTAGAACTTAGCAGCATTTTCTAGCTTGGGTCTTGCTCATATCAAAGGGAAAGGCCAGTAGGTGAGAATTCAGGTTTTAGGAAACTTTGTTTGTTCATATACAACCCTTAAAAAAAACCACACGTATTTAGGTACATTTCACTACTCATGGTCCACTCCGATTATTGCACAAAGTTTGCTTTGAAAGTGGTACAGAAATCTAAGGGCTGAACTCAAATGATGCATCACCCAAGTCTCAGCAGAATTTCTATGCATCACACACACACTATGTTTGAACTTCAGTTACTGTTTATTCTGAAACCCGGGATGTTCTCTTTTTGTCTAAACCAGCACCAGTTCATAATTTATATCAGGAATCCCGGGTCAGATCTTCCTAGGAAGATGTGTCAGAGCTTTCTCAGACCAAACTGAAGGGATGGGGGCATTGGAGTCTAAAGAAAGAATCTTTTAACACAAGAGTGGAGTTCACAAAAAGAAGCAAGGAATTTTGAACAGTCTGATTTAAAAATCCCTTCCCTCTCCAATGTGGGTGCCCTAGGGAAAGCATTGTAAGTGAAGGGAGGTAGTGCCAGCCCATCTCTGCCAAAAACTTGTCATGTGACCTTGAGGAAGTCACTAAACCTCTGTGCCCTGCAGTCTCCCCACTTATAATACAGGGGTGGTTATGATAATACTTTTGCATACAAGGGATAGAAGGGAAACAACTAGACTTGTTGGTAAAAGAGCAAATGAGATATGCAGACATGTAGCATTACATCTGTTCATACTAGCACCCCTGTTTCCTTTTGTCTTCCCCCTCCAAGCAGTGAAGTTGTGCAGATATTGTCGTCGGCTGCCTGTTGGAATGGAAGCTTCCTGGAGAAGAAGTAAGTAGCCAAATGGGGTCAAGAGTCATGGCTTTCTTGTGCTTGCTATCCTGTAGAGATAAAGTAGGAGTCACCTACTTTATTCACTGCTGCAGTGGGCCGTGAGACAAAAGAACTTGTGATCAGACACAAAAGTGGGACAGAGAGTGATTACTGGATAGATGTAGACAAGAGGTTTAGGGGCAGATTCGTGACTTGCTGGTAAAGGAAGACAAATCGCTTAAGAAAAAGACTTGTGAGTGTGTTATTAGTCAGTGTGTCTGTTTCTGTTGAGGGATCAAAGTGAAACTCGCTAGACTTGAATTACTTTATTAAACATTGCTTAAATGACTTAAAGACATTGGGGGGGGACTCTGTGGGTAGTTATGATTATTTTTTATCTGAGGAAATAGGCATCAAAACAATATTCTCTAAAGGAGAGAGTTGGCATATTGGGGTAAAGTGAAGTGAGAATGACAGTGGGTATGGGCTGGGTGAGACTGCCACTTTCAGTGCAATAACACAGAGAAGTTAGGGGCTGATAGCAGACTAGGCCCAAGCTCACAGCATGTCGCTATTGGGAAATATGTGCTTTTGTGGTGGAATGGCATGTGGCCCTGTAAGAACGAGGATGTAATTCCAATTTGCTGATGTCATCCTTGGAAAGTTTTGAGCTTCTCGTTTTTACCAAAGTGACCTAGAGAAAGTGAGATAATTCAAGGGAAGGTGACAAAGATGGGTAAAGGATTAGAGAGTCTGACTGATGGGAGGAGGCTAAAGGAAGTAAACACGCACAGCTCAGTGGAAAGACCAGGGTGGGTTGGGAAGGGTGTGGGTTGTGACTACTGTGGCTATAAATTGTGGGGAGGTAATAGAATAAGATGAGGTTGAGGACTTTTTTTATGGGAACATGATGAGTCATGGCCTGCAATTAGGTGAAGGAAGACTTGTTATACTGGGCAAGAGCAGCTCAGACAGGAAAGAAAAACACCATTTGTTCTTCCCATCTTCCAGTGGTGTGAAACCTTCAGCTCAGGCTCTCTGAGAAGGCAACAGTCATTTTGGGGGTCTTTGGGTGTAAATTCATTTTTTATTTAAAATATTCTATTTTTTAAACTTTAAATGCTTCTATTTACTAACCCTAGAACCTCATTTGAATGGGGAAGATAAGCTGGGTGCAGGTGATAGTTGTGGTTGGTGTACCCTGACATGATACCCCTCCCAAAGTGGAAAACAATTAACGGTATCATACACTGAACAGTAACTAATGCTGATGGAAACGGCTGTGATCTGTAACCAAGTGGCACATCAATCCTGGAGTGTGATTGCTTAGAGCCTTCATAATGTGAGGCGTGACTGTATTTTAAATGTGTAATTTTATATGAAGAATATAAAAATCTTCATATGCTTGAGAAATAGGCCCTACTGCATCACTTCTGATGCGCTGTCCACCTTGGAACTTAGTCATGTTAAAGCACCATTGGGCGTGGACAAAGGGGAGAGAGCCTACTCGCCTACTATGCCTGCTTGACTTGCACACTATTATCATGTGTGCTGCTTCCACACATTGCAGTGAGAGCCTCCCTGCACCATAGGACTCGGGAGTTCTTTCCAGCCCCGTCATCTGCATTGTTATGGTAATAATAGCCATGCCATCACAAACTGCAGCAGTAAACTGACAAATTTAGTATATATTTATTTAATAGGTGTCTTTCCTTCCTGAGAGCATCTAGCGTTGTTCAGGCTTAAGGCTGGCTAGTTCCCACAGTGCTCTGGGGAAATACTTGGTGCTGATGCTTGGGATCTGTGGAGTTGTGGAAATTGCCTTTTTACTGCCATCTGCAAGTTATACAGGCTTTTTTACCTGCATAGAGTTGTGCTGTAGGCATCTGATACAAACCATTAAACCTGTTCCAGATGCAGGGGCAGATCACTTACTAGGTGCATTGCATGAAGCTCCAGGGCCTAGTCAAACCACTAGACTGCTTGTCCTCTGCAAGCTTGATGTCTATCTCTTCAACTTGGGCAATTCCCAGTGAGATGCAGCCTTTTGCATTCAAAGAGGTCTATCAGGCCAAAAAAGAAAAGGATTTGTGGCTTGATCCAACACTAGTTGAAGACCATGGAAAGACTCTTCTTGACTGTATTGGGAGTTAGATTGGGTCCTTGATTAGTTGGAGGGCTAGAAGATTTTAGAGTGAAGTTGTCAGAGGAGCCGAAGGGAGTTAGCCCATAGGAAATGGAGGTTTAGCTCGCCTAGGCTACTTTGAAAAACCCAGCCTCATCTCCTTTGAAAACCATTCCAAGTTCTACTGTGTGGCCCTAACCACAGTCAACATCTTTGTCCGCCCTCTCCTGAAAAAAACAAAACAAAAAACCCTTGAGTTCCCAGGGGAACATCATAGGGACTCTTGCCACATCTAGCAGGACTGCCATTTTTCAAGCTCAGGTCCCAATCCCGCAACTGGATCTGTGTGGGCAGACCCTTTGGCCTGTGTGCACTCCCACTGACATCAGTGGATTCGGTGCAGGGCTCTGGTTCCCAGATTGGGACCCACAGGGAATACAATAAAAGGAATAGTTTAGCTTGCACTATTGTATTTAGCCAAAGATTCCAGGTTTTCTAAGTCTTGTTATCTCTCTGTCTATAGACCCGTTCCCCATTGGTGCACTTTGCCTGTGTATCTTATATCTTTCCTACACTCACATCTGTCTGAGGATTGTTTTTTGTTTTAGAATCGATGAACATTTTAAAACCAGCCCCAAAATCCCAGGAATTGACCTGAATTCCACCAGAGTGTTGTTTGAGAAGCTAATGAACTCGCAGCATTCCATCCTGCTAGACCAGGTATAAAGGTGTTGTATAAGTATTTTTAAAATAACTGTTTCATAGTGTTGTCAGAGGGGTTTTTTCCCGTGTGTGTGTGTGTGTGTGTGTGTGTGTGTGTGTGTGTGTGTGTGTGTGTGAATTTTAAAAATGTGAGGCAGTTTTTATTGAAAGCTACAGGCTAGATCCTAAACTAGTGTAAATCAGCATAGCTTTAGTAATCTCAATGGAGCTACACTGATTTTTGCCAGGTGACAATCTGGCCCTGTCATTGTTTTTAAAAAGTGTTTGCAATTAAGTGTGTGTGTGATACGCAGAGTAGATGCTTGCTAATCCCCTCCACCTGTAAATTCAGATCTCTGTGAATGTCTTAGGAAAGACTGAATAATAGAGTGCTGTAACTAGGACTTTATTACTTCACAAAACTTTTACTAGGAAGCTATGAAATGTCACATAGAAATTAAACTGCGCAAGTTCATCTTGTGATGCAGAATTTTAGTTTGCATGCGTCTGTATTTGGCTACTCATTGCTTTACAAAATTCAGTCTATCACATTGGGTCTCTGCCATTAATGCAAAGTAGGATCTTCAGCTGGTGTGGCAACTTCAGTGGACCTAAATTGATTTACAACAACTGAGGATTTGGCCCATAGTCTTCTTTTCAATAACTATTGAAGCTGCTCTGGTGAGAAATATTAACGTTTTGCTATAACTTTGTCAGACTTTCAGGAGTTGTAGAGTAACTGCACTTCTTAGAGGTCTGTTCTCCCACTCATGTTAAAGGGAGATGGAGTTGTATGTGCTTGCGGAGGAAATGAGACCCCTTTAGATACAGGTATATGGCTACATATAGTGGGCCTAATTTTTCTCTTGTTTACACCAGTGACTCCATTGACTTCAGCGCAGCTATTCCTGATTCACACTGGTGTAAGCAAGAGGCAATATAAGCCAGAACATTTTACTTTTATTTCTAAAAAGTAGTGGCAATTATACTCTCTAGTGCAGCATTAGTTAATGGTGGATGGATTTGTTCACTAAGACTTGTAGGATATGGTCCTTTTTGGAGCTTCCCGGAATACGTTTGTGTCACTTATGGACATAGACGTTTACTACTCTTCTAGCTATTATAGTGATGATAGAGTGAAAGCACTGCTGGAATTTTCATTATTACCTATTTTCTGGGCTTTATAAATGTCCTGTTTAAAGAGAGATTTTTTTCTCTGAGCTAAATTTAATTGCGATGCATGTTAATTAAAAATTGCTTTTAGATTTAAGGGAATAATAGATCTTAATATGCCTGAAGTATTTAAAGCAGTCTTAACTTAGCTAATTGCCTTGTCTGTTAGATTTTTGTCATCTTGCACCTCAGTATTAACCTGCTTTTTTAGTCCTCAGTTTCCCCAGAGCAGAGACCACCTAAGTGTGTTGAATTGTATAGTAATGTTGTGGGTAACATGACTCAGTATCCTTGTTGCACGCAGAGTGGATCCCATTTACAATGGATTCCGTATAATGAAACTCCGTTTGTTATAGGCAGCACAGGTACCGGCACCTGTGCCCAACACTTCCAGTTATAAGACCTTGTTTTCAGCTGCTTGTAACATTTCTAAATTTAAACCTCAAGCTGAAATTTTCCAGGCTGGCTGTCCACTTCAGGCTGACTTTTCTGAGAAAGTTTCGGCTAGAATTGCTCATCCGTTTCTCAGAATGAGTTTAGGGAAAAAGACATTGTTTTGGCCCTGTTAAAAAAAAAAATATTCTTGCAACTGTTCCATTGAGAAGCTTTAGTGGCTCAATGCTTTGAAGCAAGGACTTGATATTTGGCAAGGGGGTTGATCGGGTGTCAGAGATGAGTCATCTGCCCTCCCTGTGAAAATCTACCCAAATTATAAGCCCCTGAAAAAAAATCTCAGTTTGCACGTGCTCAATAGAGACTTGTTAGAATTGGGCAGCTAAATTCTCTGAAGAGATGTTCTCACAGCTCCTACGTGCCAGCCAGACTGCACATGCACCATCCCCAGGGAGTGACTGATCATGCTGCAAACCGACTCAAAATGCAGAGAGTTGAGGAACGGGGAAAGGAGATGCAGGGCAGAGGGAGAGGAGCAGAAGGCTGGGGAGGGGGTAGAGAAGAGGCAATAGCAACGAGGGGGGGAAGAGGGGCATTTCCTAACTAAAGTGCTTGATTCTGCAACCTTAATGGTCTTTTAAATGTGTTTTTGGATGCAGTAGGCGAAATAGAATGACAGTTCTCCATTGTTGCATTACACTGCGGCCTCTAGGTTTTTGTACAGTGATCCTGTAGTCTTTGTGTGGGTTAAAAATGAATGCACTTTAAGTGGATATTGCTGTACACACCTGTCTACTCGCCACCTAGCAAATACTGTATTTCAACAGAGCCAAATATAGGAGGGTTTTTTGGAGAGGGGAGTGTGACATTGCTCACTTAAACCCCCAAAACTATAATAATAAAGTGTAACAAAAATGAATAGAAAGAATAGGAACTCAGGTCTGCAATAAGGATTTTTAGTATCAGTGTCAGATTTAAGAGCACAAAAGCTTAAACAATGGATTAAATTACCATCACTTTACCTTTTTCCTCCTGCTGCCTTTCACTCCCAGAGTCCACCCTGCAGGATGAGAGAACAGATGGGAATGCCAGCCTGGATTTTCAGTCTTCACAAAGTACTTCCTTGCTTTAGTGGGTTTTTGTAGACCCTTAACTGTACTGACACTTACGTAGCAGAGTACAAAAGAGCTGGTGATGAGACAAATGTGCCAGATGTGCACATGTGACGCTCACAGCGTGCTCTTAGGTGAGCACTGAGCCAGCCCTTTATTCTTCAGGGATGTATGCTGAGTTAACGTCTCTTGTGCTTTTTTCCCTCCAGATCTTAAAAAGCTTTGAAAGCTTTTTGATTCCCCAGCTGTCCAGCTCCCCACCAGATGTTGAGGCAATGAGAATCTACCTGATTCTCCCTGAATTCCCCCTGTTTCAAGACTCTAAGCATTACATAACGTTAACGCTTCCTCTAGCGATGGCCATTCTGCGACTGGATACCAACCCCAGCAAAGTATTAGGTAAGGGGTGAGCTTCATAGGGTGTTCATGTTCTGTGTCATGCCTTTAGCACCAGTCTGGGGCACTAGGGAGAGATCATTCACAAAACATAGACTTGGTACTTTCAAAAGCTCTCCGTGTTGGCTAAACTCTTCTCCTGTTGAGCTACTGCTGGCTTCAGTGATAGCAGAGTTAGGCGGGCACTGAGTGTCACTCACGGTGCTCTATTGATGGCTGGTTTGAGATTCAAATACTTGACCCTTCCTCTCTTTGTTCATAGCACCAGCTGTGCTTCATCCATGAATCAATCTCTATAGAAATCCTAGTTTATTGTGTTTGTGACTGTCTAGAACTGTACAGGGTGCTTATACTCCTCCCTGCCAGCCTCTATTTTTTTAAATACTAAAATCTCCAGGGCGTAAATCCCCAGATAGTGGCTTGTTCCTAATGTTTGAAATTAGTGGTTGAATTCTAAATGCTATTTTGTTTCTCACAACATTTAAAGGCAGGCTGGTTCTAGGGGTCGTGGTCCAGAGTTGTTAGCAGAGCAGTGCTAGACGCTGACAGGCAGTATCCCAGCAGAGGCTGGGCTGGGGGTATTGCCTTTGGCTAGAGAAGATCTGACCCTCTAAAGAGGTGGTGTGGGCCGACCTTAAACACTGATGGGATTTTCATGGGGTGTGGGGAGAGGGAGGGAAAAACCCGTAGGCAGATGGAGTGACAGGGGCCAGGCAGGGGAATGGAACGATGCAGAGGGGCGAGCGTTTCTCCTTCATTTAAGAAGGCATGATGGGGTTCTCAGCAAGGTAACGGAATCCTGCAAAAAATCAATGTTGGCTCAACCACTGCTGTGAACAGGGGGACTACTGACAAGCTAATTGGTCGTGGCTAAGAAGGGAAAGAGGGGTGGAGGGAAGGGATCCCCTGAGCTGTCCTGGGTTCAAACACTGCCTAGGGCTGACTCCTGCCTTCTCCCTGTAAGCCTCTTGGGAGGGAACTGGAATCTAGATCACTGTGCGTAATTGCGTGGGGAAAGGAGTTTATTGTTTAAAGATGGAAATGGCACATGGGAGTTATTGTGGCTCCTAAATACTGCCATCGGCATCTCCCAGTACCCAATGATTCACTCATGGGTGTGACACTTATGCTGTCTCGAAGGAGAAGAAGTTTTGGACAGGTCATGGAACAGCCGCTCTGTGGTCTAGTACAGCTTCTGGAAGGGGGTTAGCTTATTGGATGTGTCTTGGCAGGCACTCACTACCACGGCGCCTCCTGCTGGTTGGGGGGAACTCCCAATCCCCCTAAGCCCTCCTTGCCTCAGTAACCCACTGCCAGTCTTCATTTAGCCCCTTTGCTCAGGAGCAAACTGCAGTCTGAAATGGCCGCTCATCATTGGCAAGGGGGTTTGTACCTGCTACCTTTTCCTGGCCTGGCTGCACCACTGCAGCCTCAGTAACCCCACAGGCCCTTTTAGCCTGGCCTTAGCCTGGGGACTCACCTGGCCAGAGCTCCCCAGCTCTGCCTGTCCTTCCCCAGCACTGCTCTGCCTAGGATACTCTCCTCTAGCCAGCAGCCAGGTCCTTCCCACTCCATCTCTAGAGTGAGACTCCCCCTGCCTAGCTCCCAGCCCTTTTATCAGGGCCAGCTGGACTCTAATTGGGTGTGGCCACATCTGCAGCTGCCTACCCAATCAGCCTCCCTCGGCTGCTTTCAGCCCCAGCCCTCTCCAAGGGCTGGCTTTTAACCCTTTCCGAGCCGGAGCGGGGTGACTGCCCTATTACACTGGGCTATTGGGCCATGGTTGTCACTTGCTCTTCAGAATACAGGACATGTGACTAATGAATAGGAATACAAATTATGGCCAAGGTGGAGTGCGGAAACTTCCCCCTGCTCCGCTGCTTAAAGGAGTCCTTACAACCTTCACTTCACAAATACATATATATGGTATCGTTCGTGTCAGTGCTTGCATTTTTCAGAGCTTCTTTTAATGAAACTGCGGAGCCCATCTTTAACACAGAGAGAGGAGATACAATATATTGTATAGTGTTACAATACTTTTTTCTCAGATTCCATCAATATAATGCCTGCTACCACCAAGTGCTCTAATAACAATATTAACATATATAAAAATATCTTTTCCTCCTGTAGATAACTGGTGGTCTCAAGTATGCCCAAGGTATTTCCTGAGGTTAGTGAACCTCTATAAAGGCGCAGTAGTTTATCTCCTGAATGGAAGAAAAACATTATTGATCCCTGTCCTGTTCAGTAGTTATATTACAGCTGCCCTCAGACTGCTAGAGAAACTTCACAAGGTAAGAGGCAAGCATGTGTGTTTTGGAACAGTGCACTGTCATAGTCCAGGGCTCTCTGACCTTTTCCATACCGACCCTTCTTCCCTGAGCAATATGGGAAGGGCAGGGCGGTCGCAACCCGTGATGCCAATTCACAAGCCCCAGGTTGAGGAGCCATATCATTATCTACCACAGACATTTATAATGGCAGCCAAGGAAAGAGAACGTTAGCACTGCCCATGAACTTGAGGCTACATTGTTTAACTTTATAGGGCTTTGTTTGAAACAATTTAATAAATAGCTGAACTTCGGTAGAACACCCCACCAGCAAAGCACATGGGATGCTGCACAATGTTAACACTAACACACACATACACACACACTCTCTCTCTCTCTCTCTCTCTCTCTCTCATTCTCTTGGTATCTATGCTCTTTTCTAAAAATACCAGTCGCACAAAGCAACAGGAAAGATTAAATCTTTTTGTACATAAGTGGAGGAGTTATTACTGACACAAGTTTATTGGATGCAAACTAAAATCTGAGGCACCTCAGTTGTTTGCAAATGATCTTTTTGGACTGTTGCCCGATCTTTAGATTATATATTAATTATATTGATTATGTAAGAATCCCCAGTGATCACTTTGAGGGTTAAAAGGTTCTTGCCGCAAGTATTATTTAAACTATTATATAGTTGGGAACCCTGATGTGCACAGTTGCAACACTCACACTATAGGAACTCTTTTATATTTACAAATAGAGTGTATTAATACATTTAGCACACTCAGTAAGGTAGATAGAGATACTACAGAATGTACATCTGCACATCCATACGCTCACAGCATCCCTTGCAGAGCAACCTGAAATGTTAACCATCATCTTCCTCATCACCATCACCTTCCTCATCATTACCAATGGCCATTATTCTGGCACATCCCAAGGACTACATCTCCTTCTCCTACTGCCCATAGGCTGGGATGCCACTTTTATAATATATTACGCTGACATCGCTAAGTTTGATGCATATTCAGTAGGGGATTTTCCCCTTTTCCTTATTCGTGTTTACTCACCTTAGTAATGTTGGAGTGTCTTTTCCCTAAAGGCTAGCATATTAATTATTTTAACTTCTTATTATATACGTCAATTCGTTACCATGGCCCTTTTGCGATTAGGTATCCCATTTGTTATTTCTCTCCTAACCAGTTATTTTGGTTCTTTCCAAGTTGTGGTGTACCTGTTAAGTTTAGAAGGGTATGAACTTAGGAAAGCCCCTATGCCAGCCTACTTCAATGTATCCTTTATGTTAAAGGTCACAGCCATATATGGACCTTATGCTTTAGCTCATCACCATCTATCTAGGTGAAAGGTCCCAAACATATATATGCTAACTTTGACTTAGCTCAACATACAGGATGTGGCCTGTAGGTCCCTTGTGGTTACATCCAAAATATACTCCAATAGAAATCTATACACCTGTTATAATAAAACAGTCAAACCCATAAGAAAATAAGAAACTTATAAGAAAAGATATATAGGCAAGCAAGCAGGCTAGCCTTAGATGTATCTCATGTACTTGTTACGTACGTCAGTTCGTTGCCAGGACACTTTTGTGGTTGAATCATGTACCTGTGGTCAGAACTTCCCCTTAAACTCTATTTTCAGCTCCCCAAATACTTTATCTGTGCAAAGTTTATCTGTTCAAAGTGTATAGGCCTCAAGCCTTATGCTAACTTGCTGACGCTAATGTTTTACAGGATACAGGCTGGTAGGTTTTTTTGCATTACTGCTGAATATAATGCAAAACAGTGAATATTAATAAAGGCAAGCTAGCCCAATCCTGCAAGCTGCTTTATGCAGGCAGATCTGAGCATGTGTGGAGCCCCCAGTAAAGAAAAAGAGCCTGTGTGTTTCTAAAGGTGGGAAAAGTGCATATACCCTGAAATTTTAAGCCTTTTGTTTTCTTAATCAGGTGAATCTGAAAGTTAAACATGTGGAATATGACACGTTTTATATCCCAGAGATTTCCAACCTGGTGGACATTCAAGAAGACTATCTTATGTGGTTCTTGCATCAAGCAGGAATGGTAAGGGGTTTTAATGAGTTACGAAATTGCTGTCCATCTTCGCCTCTTCAGTGCTATTTATAAATTTCAGTATCCCTACTAATAATGATTGTTTGTTGGTGTAATACATTGAATACAGGAGCATATGTGGGTAAGCTGTCTTTAATTTGGGTACTTACTAGCTCGATGAAGATAACTTAAAACAATGCCATCAGAAGAATAAAGCTACCAAATATATATTTAATGTTGCCTATCTAATATCTAAAATTCACTAATGTGGTGTTATGCCTTCAGCTTAATTCAATCACTGTTTAACTTGATCCTCTTAATTGAATCAGAATCTCAGGAAGCAACTCATATATAATAAAAATATAACTTTTACCCTTAACTTCCAGGCAGTTTTGTAGCCATGTCGGTCCCAGGATATTAGAGACAGGTGGATGAGGTGATATCTTTTATTGGACCAACTTCTGGGGTTGAGAGAGACAAGCTTTTGAGCCACACAGAGCTCTTCTTCTGGTCTGGGAGAAGAGCTCTTGTGGCTCAAAAAATTGTTTCTGTCACCAACAGAAGTTGACCCAATAAAAGATATCATCTCACCCACCTCTTCACCCTTTACTTCTGTCATTTAGGAAGGTATTATAGAGTAAGGTGATCATTGGCTGTATAATGCGGTTCCTTAAAAGGAAATATTGTCGTGCCAATGAGCAGGGCACTGAACTGGGGCTCAGGAGATCAGGTTCTATTCCAGGCTCTTCTAGTAACCTGGTGGGTGATCTTGGGAAAGTTCCTTCATCATTTGGTGCCTCAGTTTCCCCATCTCCAAAAATGGAGGTAATGATACTTGCCTCCTTTGTAAAGCGCTTTGAAAACTGTGAATGGAGAATGTGATATAGAAGCTAGGAATTGTTAGTCTTAATAATGACTATGACCAAAATTTTGAATGAGAGAGAACAAAAATGTCAAGGGAGGCCACAATAATAAAAGATGGTTGTGACTAAAAGTTGTTTATCTACTTTTATGGACAATAAAGACTACACTCTACCGGGTAAGCTGTGACACCCCCTTTCAATTGTATGGTAATACTGTAATAGCCTATGCTTGTTTTAGCCAAAGTGATGAGATGCGATCAGAGCAATAAGGCAGCTCTGTAATAGTAAAATGTAATCAATTGATTGAAAAGCTGGTTAAAGGGATAAATGTGTTAAATGAAAATTGTAGCATTTGGTAATTGACTGAACTTAAAGTTGTCACAGTTGTGGGCTTAAAACAGTACCTATTTGTTTGAGATAGTCCCACTAGCAAAGCTAGAGATGAAGTAATAAGAAGTTAATTAATTGATTTTGTTGATTTTTGGGGGGTGAAATTCACCCCTGTGCATAGGGTTAGCTCAAGGCTTATGGACCACTTATTTAAGTGGGGCCTAGCTGGCATATAAGCCTTGATGTGACCCTCTGCTCCGAAGTGAAACTCACCATGTCTCTCTTCCTCCAAGAGGAAGTTTTCATCCCAGAAGATATGAGGTTCAGAGGAGTTGGATCTCCTCTGAATTAGTCCAGCCACAAAAGCTAGACATGGAATATCAAACCAAAAGAATTAACTTTTTTTCCCCTTCTCTCTTGCCACAGAAAGTAAGACCATCTATCATGCAGGTAAAAAAAAAATTGATGACTCTTCTCTTTACAAGTGCTTGTCCAAGTCACAAACAGCAACTGAAATTTTCCTTTCTTCTTTCTAGGATGCTGTGACACTCTGTTCTTATCCTTTCATCTTCGATGCTCAAGCCAAGACCAAAATGTTACAGACGGATGCTGAACTACAGATGCAGGTAGCCAGCTGTCCTCTCTTTCACTTTGCCTGTCCCTAGTCTTCTCTCCTGCCTTCCCCCACGTACTTAGGTGAAGTTTGCTAATCATTTATACATGGGCAGGATTTCATTGTTAATGTAGTTATGTGCCATCTTGCGACGATTAACTATCTGAAGGGCCTCTTGCTACTGGATTCCACTGAGGCACTGCTGAAGTCCTTATTGTGCAATAATCCTTTATGTAAATAGAGCTATTTCACTAGGAGAGGTTCACTGTGATCAGAATTGTGATTTGCACCTTGCAATACATTGAACAGTGTGAGATTTTCATTCTGTTCCACTAAGTGGGTGGCATCAAATACGGCTTCCGCTTGGAAATCCTGATGTTGAGTGAGTGATTCTCAAAAACTTAGTGCTGGGTTCTATCATAGTATAAGTGATCAAGCACCAATTTGCATCGAATTTGTGGCCACAAGTCAACATCATGGTCCTCAACTAAACTACACTTGTGCGCTCTAGGGAATGGAATCCAGAGCTCTAGTGGAGGACAGTGGTTTGTGGTTGGTCAGGTCTGATACATCCCTTCCAGTAGATGGCAGTGATGCCACGTACTAGTTAGCTTTCCTCGGTTATCTTTGTGAATGTAAAAACGCTGTATGTGAACAATGGGGTCATTTCTGTCGACATTCATAGAGGACCAGGGTGGGTGGAGAGGGTCATTAATAATGAGTCACTGGTTAAAATATAGCACAGCTTGCTAGTGTCCAAAAGTTGTTATCATCTGATGCCTGTTATGTGGACTGTGTGAAAAGAGAGTCTAGTTCCTAGCTGACGGGTTCCCACAGAATGAAAAATGGTTACCACAGTTGTCACTAGAAATGAAAAAAATAAATAAATTGGCACCCCCAAGGCAAGTCTGTTGCAACCTCATCCCCAACCACAAGGCAACTCTGCAATCCACCCACCCTTCTACAGCCACTTACAGCGACTCAAACCGTCTCTCAGACATACACACGGTGCTTTTGGGTGTTAGTGGGCAGACAGCTGCTGTATTTTCAACAGTTTTGGTCTGTTATTGCTTAAACTGCGGAAGTGAGAACATTGCATCGTCTTTAGCTGGACACAGAAACTTTTAACATTAGATATCCCAGTGTAATTTGGTGATGATGCAAATCTTTAGACCCACATAAAAAAATCCCAGCAGATTAAATTATTTTTCTGTTAACTGGCAAATCCATTAAAAAAAAAAAAAAATGAACAGGCCAGTCAAATACCGGCCAGGTGATAACCCTACTCAGTGGAGAGGCTAAAAGCTGAATGATCCACAGAAACTAAACTACCACCTCGCTCCTTGAGAAAGGCCTTCCAAGTCATGATCAAGACATGTTGTTTGGGTAGTGTGGGACCAGCTTGAACCGCTGTTTCCTATGTTGCATCTGTTCTGTATATTGAGGACTTCAGCCTCCTGGGAGGCAGTTTATTTATGAGCACTGTGCTGCTGTGAAGAGGGTATTTGTAGCGAATCCTCTGGGTCTCACCCTCAACAGTAATCAGATGGCTGTTGCTGGTGTAACAAGAAGCAGAAGGAAGGAATACCAAGGATTGGTCACAAACTAGTTGGTGGTGGTGGTACGACTGTCTCCACTCAATAGTGCCAGGGTACCCTGCTTTTTTCAATCTCTCTCTTTTTTTGTGCTGTTTTATAGGTGGCGATCAATGGAGCGAATTTGCAAAATGTTTTCATGCTTCTCACTCTGGAGCCTCTGCTGGCCAGAAGCCCTTTCCTAGTTCTTCATGTCCGCAGGAGCAACTTGGTTGGCGATGCTTTGAGGGAGCTGAGCATTCATTCAGATATTGATTTGAAAAAGCCTCTGAAAGTAAGATCCTTTGGGAGTTTTTTCCCTGATCTGCCTTATTTCCCTTGTGTCCTTCTCAATTCTCTTGGAAAACTGTTCCCCCCCCAATCCCTGTCACCCACACATTGGGCTCATAATAAGGTATATGGACTC
Source organism: Trachemys scripta elegans (assembly GCF_013100865.1). Classification (NCBI taxonomy): domain Eukaryota; kingdom Metazoa; phylum Chordata; order Testudines; family Emydidae; genus Trachemys; species Trachemys scripta. Next base: position 22,769,384 of record NC_048302.1, on the reverse strand, counting down.
CACCACGGCTCTAACTAGTAGCAGGGCTTCATCTAACCAATGAGTGGATGCGTCTGCCTCCTTCCTGATCAGCAGGCTTTGTTGGGACTGGTTGGCTCAATACCTATGGGCTTCTCCCTCATTATAAAAGGACCAGATAAAGGAAGCCATAGGGAGAGGTTTGGCATCCGCTGTGGAGGACTCCCTTGACGTGGCTACTATGTGTGGATGGGTGGGTGGGGAGGAGGATGTGAGACCAAAGCGAAAACAAACCCCAGAACAAGTATCTTGTTTTTATACAGTGTTAAGCAGTGTCTTTTTGCCATTTTGCAGGAAGAACTAGACTGGCTCACCTAATAATGAATGTGTTTTATGTCTGAGAAGATGCCTCAGAGGTCAACAGCTGCTGGTTTTAGTCCCCCTAACACTTGTGACCAGGAGAACTGACCTCCTACTTGTGGGGAGGGGCTGGGCTGTTACCTGAAGAGCAGCTTATTATTTAACTTTTCCTCCACCCTTCCCGCACAAAATGTTGAATCATCCATTAAAAAAAAAAAAGTCTTCTTCCCCTTTTTTCCCCCAGCACTGAAACAGTCCCATTGTTGACGTCGGCTTTGTATGCTACAGTTATTAATTTGCATGACCTGTGATTAAATCTGATGCCTCTAATCTACAGTCACATTTGGTATCTTGATCAGTTACCTGTTTTCACGGCAGGTGATCTTTGATGGCGAGGAGGCTGTTGATGCTGGAGGGGTCACAAAGGAATTCTTTCTCTTGTTGCTAAAAGAACTCCTGAATCCCATCTATGGAATGTTCACCTACTATCCAGAATCGAACCTGCTGTGGTTTTCAGATACGGTGAGTCACTGACCTGTTTGCATTGTTTGCACACACGTGCTGCAGCTACATTAAAGTTAGTGACAAAAGCTATGTGAGAGAAAGTCAGCTTCCTCTTGTTTTTTTCCCATGATGCTAATTGATAAGTGTGGAGCAATTGAATGGTGTGTATTCATTGCTTGATTTGATAGTTTGGTGTCTCAGCCATAAACTGGGGATGTACAAAATCAGACTTCCAATCATAAGGATTTTACATTTCTGTGCATCCCCTGCTCTTCATATGATTGTAATCAATACACTACAATATCTCATTTATGCATTGAGCTTTTTAATGTACAATGTCAGGGAGCCAGAATCTAACCATTAAAATAGCACAGTTACTCTGACTTGCCTACCTCTGCAAACAGTGTTTTGAGTGGTGTGGAATGAATGTCAGGTATTATACAAGAGACAGTTCACTCTCTCTTCTTGGCTATAAAAGTGAAAATTGCATTGTTGGGTAGTTGTTGTAGTATGTGTGGTGCTTTTTTTAAATAATCTGATTATTTTTAAACTTGAAATTTTACAAGCGAGAAAACAGCACATTACGTTTTGTAACCCACAAATAACATTACACTGCAATTGTTAGTATTAACATTGTGAAAATAGCAAATCAGACGGTGCTAAGGATAATTGTAGTATACATCTCAGATGGTTGCAAAGTTTAAAAAATATGTGCAACACTCTTGTCACTGACGCACAAATCTCAAACCAAACAGCAATAAAGATGGACGCGAAATACAGCAATAGCTACTTGTGTGCTCCTGGATAACAGTGCAGTTATGCAGGACTTTTAAATGAAAATAGGCTTTTTTGTTTGGATTGAAACATTGTCCTGCAGTATTTGGAATGGAAACATTGTGGCCTGGGGGATCTGGCTCTTCTTTTGTTAGGATCCAACTTGAGGGATGTGCAAAAGGAATGATAGATTAAAAGTAATTCGGCTGTAACAATCTAAGGTGGTGATTCAGCTGAGGCGCCAATCTTGCCATGAGCACTGTGTGGACTGGGTGCTCATGGCAGGATTGGAGCCAACAAGTGATATTTTTACATCTGTCCCTCTTGAATATCTGGGGCCAGTTCACTAACAATAACATTATTAATAATGATTTACGGTACCATTTACTGGGTGGGAGGTGCTGTCGAAACAGTCTAGGAGCACAGCCTTGGCTCTGAGACGCTCACAGTCAAAGGCCAGATTTTCAAAAGAGCTCCGCTTCCATTGAGGCAACCAACTGAAGTGGCTGCGTTTTCAGACAGGCTCCACATCTCTATGGGAGCTGCTAGGGGCTGAAAATCTGAGCCCAAATTGTGATGCTGCAATATGTGTATATCTACGGGGAGGGATATACATTGGTGTTCCATTAAGCTGCACAATGAATTTTGGTCTAACTGTGACTTCCCTATGTGTTTGAAGTGTTTTGTAGAGCACAACTGGTTTCATTTGATTGGCATAGTATGTGGACTTGCTATATACAACTTCACTGTGGTAGACCTCCATTTCCCGTTGGCGCTGTACAAAAAGTTATTGAATGTGAAGCCCTGCTTAGAAGACTTAAAGGAGCTGTCCCCTACGGAAGGAAGGTATAAGGCTGAAGGACTATCTAAGCTGCTGCTCTGACTTCTTCCCCTCCCAGTCCCCACAAGGTGTTCATCTGAGAACAATGTATGTTAAACTGGTTAATGTTAGTTAAATAAATGACCTGCTGACTTGATCAAGTAGTGAATTCTAGGGGCCCTGATCCACCAAAACACTTAAGTACATGCTTTATTCTAAGCACCTGAGGAGTCCCATTGAAATCAATGCTCCCCCTCACATGCATAAGTAGCTGACTGAATCTGGACCAGAGTGGAGTAGAGTCATGGGGGAGGCTGCTTGTCTTTTTGAGCTTTCAGCGGCAACGTGGGCATGTAGTGGGCTATAGGTGGGGGTTCGAGAGATCTGGGTTCTAGTCCTCGCTCAGCTGCTCACCTGCTTGGTGACCTTGGACAAGTGACATCGCCTCTCTCTGCCTCTGTTTCCCCATTCCAACCTTGGTCTGACTCCTCAGTTAAGACTGTAAATTCTCCACCGTACAAGCTCTGTCATCTGTTCATTGCTTGGCCTGATGGGGCTCTGATCTCTGTCGGAGCCACTGTGAGCGACCGTGATGATAACGAGCATTGTTTTTTTCCTAGCTCTGGCAGGTCGCAAGGTTCAGGTCACATGAGATTCTTGGTCTGATTGTCGTCTGACATTGATTGCTATGTAATTTTCTTTAGCTCAGAGTTGAACAATGTTTAAAAAAAGAATTGATGGGGCAAAGTGAGGGGCCAGGAATATACAAGAGTCCTGCAGCCACATTTTGGGAGACATCAATGGGACTCTAAAAAAGGGGGCTATGGACGTTCCCCCCATCCCCCCTTCTGCAGCCCTCATGCCTATCTTGTGATCCTTCAGCGCTAGAAATCGAATGCTTTTTCCAAGCATTGGGCCACTAAAAAGGATCCTTATTCTAGTCAGACACAGACTAGATGGAGCATTTGTAGTGCGGCATTTATTCTATGTAGAACAAAGCACACGTGTATATGGGAATGCATGTCGTTGTGCTCCTTTACGCAACCCAGAATTTCTCTCTATCTTGTCCTGTTACTCTGACTTACATTATTTACTTTCACTGCTGGGGTTTTTCCCCTTAAACATAAAGCACAGACAGTATTGCCTCCTGGATGTCTGATTTGTCTCCTTCTCCTCCCTCCCCCGCCTGTCTCGTAGGAGTCTTCAGCAGCTTTTAGATTATCCTGGGGATGATGTAGAAGAAACGTTCTGCCTGAACTTTACAGTAAGGCAAATTACTACCATTTGTCAATGATGTGATTTGTTGTGTGGGTGCCTGCAGAGGCCATGGACGTGTGGGTGCTGTGGGTTAGACCCAAACATGGCCATAAAATCCATGCTGTATATTGCAGAAATGTTAAACTTCCTTGCGGGTATTCTACTGTCCTTGTGTATATGGTCAAGAAGACTGCACTGCTAAGTGGATTAAGGGGGTGCAGTTTTCAAAAGTGCCCAACTCCCATTTTCAGAAATGACATAGGCACTTAGGAGCCTGTGTTTCAGTGACTTTCAGTGAGGTGTAGGCTCCAAAGTCCCTTTTGAAAATGGGACTTTGACTCCAAAGTCACTTGGTTGCTTTTGAAAATGTTACCCCATACCCATCTTTTTTTTTTTTCTTTCCCTTCTCATAGACTTTAAGGTCAGAAGGGACCGTAATGATCATCTAGTCTGACCTCCTGCACACTTCTACCATTCTGTTATTGGTAAACAGTGCAGACTCCTTTTGTGACTTCAAACATTTACAGTGAACAATATTTTACTATTGTGTCAGACCTTCTTTGAGACCAAATGCTGCACTCTATCACTAGGACACTGGCTTTGGCAGACTGAAATAGTGAGGCTCCAGAAGATTTTCTCCCAGCCAGTAAATGCAATCAGTAACCTCTGCATTGGGGTGGAAATCCACGAGAATCTCTCTGGTTTCTCTGCCTGGGTCGCTCAGTCTGAAGACATGCGCCCAGAGGCACCTTGCTTACTTCAAAGTTACGATATGCTGGCAGGCCCCAAGGTGAAATGGTCTCGTCTGGAACAGGATGTTCTGGGTAGGCCCTAATTTTACAAGTAGGTGCTTATCACCTTCCTGTTTTATACAGAGGAGTGTTTGGGGTGGAGATGGATGCATTAGTCCAACATCTGAGCACACCTGTTACTAGCGAGAAGACACAAAAGCTCCTTTCCCAAGGGGCTCTGATATGAGCTGATATGGCCAGGTATTGGGTTGAGTATTGTGAAGAAAGCCTTCCCACCTCAGTGTGCTCTGAGAAGGCTACATTTCGTCTTGTCTGATAAGGGAGGGCTTTTAAAATAAAGCTGTCTTATAAATCTTGGCTCTAGAGCGAACCAATTCTGGGTCTAACACAGTCACACACAGGTCTGTGCTACCATTCAGGGTGAGGTCAGGAGGCTATAGCACTGATCGCATCCGCCTATAAAATGTACAGTTAAAATAATCTTGTATAACTTCCCCCAAGCTCTTTTGTGCCTGGTTTCAGGCAAAAGGACATCTTTACTGTTGTGTTGATGCCTTGAAATGGATTCATAATTTTCCCCAAATGGTCTGAAGGAGATCTGTTTTGTGCTGGCTGGCTAAAAATCTGGCCCATAATATTTTATCCATGAGACACTTTAAAATAATATAATTATGTATGGAGTGCCAATGTACCACTGGCACTCCATACATAATTATATGTATGTGTTCATAACAGCTGTTATGAACACAGATAAAAGTAGCAGATCTGACTTATCAAGTGGTCTGGTAATCTATTGTGAGAGTAGATTAATGGAGCATCCTGCATTGCCATTATTCAAAGGGGACTTTGTTGGTGCCAATACACATGGCATTGGTTAAATGTAACTTTTAGCGGTTATCAAGCTCTTGTTTTTCAATATGCAGTTGACTTAACAGGGTGGCTTTGTTCTCTTCCAGGTTTGCATTTGGCCTTGATTGCAAATCATGATCTAAGAGCAAATGTTGAGTATGAAAAATGATGCAAGCATAGAAGGGTGTCTGTGTATTTTTTGTTTCTCTCTAACTCATCGTATCTGTTTTTCCAGCCTCCTTCCCTCACTCTTTGTGTGTCAGTAGTTACGCAGTTTACCTGGAGCGAGTAAAAGAACCCTGCACCCATTCTGCAAGCTTGTATGGTGACACACAGAATGGGTAAACAACCTATTTTTTTTTAACATAGATATGCAGAGAAAGCTACGGTGTGACAGAGCAGAAGAAGCTAATACCAGAAGGAGACAAAATTACTGTGCAGAAGGACAATAGGTGAGTTACTATAATTGAGCAGTCATGGCAACTGAAATGCTTTTTTGGTGATGTCTACGTCAGTGGGCAATGGGTGATAACGAACTGAGACGGGATAGATAGGTTAACACAGGGGAAGTGTCGGACCAGACTTTGAAAAGATGTCAGGACCCAGTGGGTTCCATTTCAGCACTTAAATAAGTGACCAGATTTTAAAAAGAGCTTAACTTCCTAACCCCCATTGTTAAGGCCTGGTGCACGCCCCACACCCCACCTCACCTGCACTCTCCCTATAAGGCCCTGTCTATCACTTAAGCCCTTAATGCAGCTGCTAATCTCCCTTTGCAACTGATTATGGGGGAGACCAAATCCGAAAACATGCATCAAGACTGGAACAGAAGACATAGACATCCATATAAATGGCCCTTCCTAGGGCCTGAGCCAAAGATGATACTCGAAATCGTCTGTTCCAGGGTGGAGGGATTCTCTGCAGAGAAGGCTGTCATCCTGTCTGATACAGAAGCAGACATCGTATGCCTGCAAGAGAGAGAGAGAGAGAATAGCACCAAACATCCCTGGCACGCATATAAGTACGAATGCTGAATGCACCGTTTATGGCAGCACAATACTTGCATGTCATAAAAGGCTGATGAAAAACACTGTTGTGAAAGACCATGATATCATGGCTGAACTAGACCAAAAAGCAGTAGTTTCTGTTACATGTGAACAGTTTGCATGGCCAACTGACTTCCACTTGACAGAAAAAACATGCCTTTTCATAGGTGACTTCAACAGTCACCAGACCATGACAACCATGGGGAAGAAGTTTGGAAGTTGGCAGCAACAAACAACCTGACTCTGCGGTATGACCTCCCAGGACTAATACTCCTTCCAAAGTGCATGATGGAACAAGGGGATATTTCTAGCTCTTGCCACTTCTGAAAACGCAGGTAACTTCAGAAGGGAGGTCATGGCAGCAATCCCAAGATCATGGCGTAGGCCAGTGCAAGTCACAATAGAGGCTGCAGTACAATCCAGGAAAACAAAGTACCTGCCGAGATTCAACCTCACAAAGGCTGACTGGGAAGACTTTATCTCTGAATTGGATGAATCCATCTGTATTAGTACTCTGACACACGAGGACTCTGGAGAATTTGTCTTGCTGGTGTGGAAGACTGCCCAAAGAACATCCCGAGGGGATGCTGGACATTATATGTATGGTCTTTCAGAACAAACCCACCAACCATATAAAAGATATTCAGAATTGACGAATCGATGAAGAAACCATTGGGCTTGGGGAAATGCTTGTGAGAGAGATGAGAAAGGAGATGTGCGACTGCTGAAGGTAGATGGTTGAAACAACAAACCTGTGGCACAATAGCAAAAAAGCCTGAGCCACCCTTCGCAAGCGGAACCTGGATGGACAATGACCAAAGTGCACTGCCACAGTCTGTCCCAACCAAGTTACACACCAACTCATCTTAAATGGGAACCCAGCCCACAAAACACAGCGTGAAACAAAACAAATCAAGTGGGAGCCTCACTCACTCCTCACAGAAAGCAAATTCCACAGTGAGCAGCTCAATACTGAGGAGCTCACGGTAGCTATGAAAACTCTGAAATGTGTAAAGGCAGCTGCATGTGATGGTGTATCTAATGAACTATTACTACACCTAGGACACGAGCACAGAAGTATCTACCTGATTTCTTTAACTCTCTTGTAGGGAGACAGTGCAGATACCCAGGCTGTGGAGACAGATCAAAGTGGTTGCACTACTCAAACCACGGAAAGACCTTAACTATGCAAAGATTACTGTATCCTTACTGTATTACGCTGTGGCCAAGTTGTAAACCTAACTTAATAAATGGAAGATGGCTTTGAAGCCTGCAAAATTACAGGGGTAGTGTTTTATAGGTCTGTCAGCTGCTTATGACACTGTGAACCATTGTTCACTTCTTCTGAAATGGGCAAGAATTTAGAGCAATAATAAGATGGTCCAGGTCATCTCCTCTCTGCTCGAGAATCGATGTTTCTCTGTTGAGATGGATGGCTAGAAAAGTAAATGGTGAACTCAGCAGAATGTGTTGCCCCAAAGTTCAGTTCTAGCACCCTTGCTGTTTAATGTCTACACAAGTTACCAACCAGAATTCCCCAGTGTGTAAAGATTTATTTATGCAGATGATCTTTGCATTGCCACCCAATCGGAAAGATTTGAGGACATCAAGCACATTTTAACTGACTCCTTGTGCATATGTCAAGAATATTATTGCACGAAATCCCTGAATGTTAGTTTCAGCAAGATACAAGTGTGTGCCTTCTATCTGAAACACCATCAGACCAAGAGAAAAATCCAGATATCGAGGGATGGTACAATCTTTGAGCATTATAAATATCCATTGTACCTTGGGGGTCACATTAGACTGAATGTTGACATACAAAGAAGTTGAAAAAGGAAAGTGAACTCCAGGATCTGTGTACTTCAAAAAAATTGCGAATACAAAATAGGGAGCTAGTCCCAAAACACTCTGAGCAACCAGTGTTGCCTTGTGTTACTCATTTGAGCAGTTCTGTACACCATTATGGTCACACTTGAGCCATGCACACAAAATTGATACTGATCTCAGTCAATCCTGTGGGATCATCACAGGGACTTTGAAACTGACGTCTACACTGACTTGCGGTGATTGCACCACCATCAGTGAGCTCAGTGCTTTCAGTAGGAAGGCAAGAGAGACAAAAACAGATGCATGATCCAAGACACTCATTGTATGGACACATTCCACCACCCAAGAGGCTGACGCCCAGAAAGAGCTTTGCATCTGAAAATTCCTCACCACAAAATACCACAGTGGAAGGCTACAGAATAACAAAATGATGAGAGAGGCTAATGATCCTGGAGAACCTGGCTCCTTCAGAACAACTGCCCTCACACACTGTCCTAGAAGGAGAACGCTGGTATGCTCTAAACTGAGTAAGAGCTGGAGCGGCAAAGATTGGTGACAGGATGACCAAGTGGAAGCTGAGGAAGGACCCCAAATGTGAATGCAGAGAGCAAACACGGAGAGCCTAAGGCAGTGCCCTCTGTCAAGATCTTCCACCCCTGAGGTACTGCTTGAGATAAGCAATAACATCAGGTCTTGGTTGTGGTTTTGGAGCTAGATGATGATGATGAGCTGCTTATGTAGTGTATAGGGCACTGAGTAGTCACTCCACAAATGGTGATTTTCACCCTTTGAGATTTTGCAGGACAGATACTGTACATGACAGTAAATTTACTGAATGAGGTTAAGACCAGCAGACTTACTGTTAACTCTTTGAAGCAGAAGCCATCTATTTTTATGCATATCTGATACAGTGGGGCCTTGATCAGGAGCCGTAGGTGCTACAACACAAATAGTAATTAACTCCTTTCAACTTGAACCAGCTCCTTGGGTTGGAACCAACACACCTACCTTTTTTCTTTTTTTCAGCTATTAAACTGTTTTCTTCTCTTAATCCTGTAATCGGATTTTTACAAAGACCGTTTTTACTGGAAACTGCACATAATTCTTTTTGTGATAGTGACACAGTGTGATTCAGTGACTACTCGGTAGCATGTCTTGGGATTGGCATTGGAAATCTTCAAGAAGTTGGCAAACTTGATGAAATCCTTTTCTTCTAATCTGATTATGTAAAAAAGAGTTCTGATTGTTTCTCAAAGAGTTGGGAAGCAGAATCTGTAGCCCCAAGACTGGGGTAATGAAAGAGTTGTCTGTAGGCTGACTTTTAGTAACCACTATAACAAACATCTTAGGGTATGTCATCACTAGAGCAAAAGTGTGTTTTTTATCTCAAGATGACTTTGCCGCTGTAAAATCCTAATGGAGACCAGGCACAGTAGTGTTTATCTCCGAGTAGCTAACTGAGGTCAACCCTGGGTGTGGGTGCTGTAGGGTTGACCTGGGTCCACTACACTGAAGTAAAAAAAAAAATCCATGCCTTGTGTCCACTGGGATGTAAATAACACACCTTTCTGCAGTGAAGACAAAACCTTAGGACACATCTACCCTGGGGAAAGAAGTGTATATGTTAGCTTGGCCTAGGGTAAAGCACAAATGGTTGTAGCCTGAAACAAACATTTAGGGAGTGTCCAATTTAGTCTTTGTAAATGTGTTAATGAACTGGAGGTTGAAAAACTCTAGAGAGGGAGGAGCCTAGACTAGACTTTAGCTCAATCAGTTTAGCAAATGATGAAGTAGAACTGTTTTCTCTTGACTAGAATTCTGAAGGTATAGAGTGTGCTAGAAAACCCGAGCTAGCATCTAAATTCTAGTCTAGACAAAGCCTAGCTGGCCACCCATAGTCACCTGTCATCACTACTGGTTAGTTTGCCCTTTGGACTGCCCCTCATTGTTGAAAATTCATTTAGATCCACTTGTTTCCACCTTCCCAGGGTAAATAATGCTTCTTGCCCATTATTGTTCCAAATACCACACCAACATGCCCCTCGGAGTGCAGATGAAACGGGATTTGGTTAACCAGTGACTCTTCAGGGTTTCATTGCTTGATGGTTTTCCCCTCCATTCCTCTGTGCTCTGGAGGCAGTGAGACAGATCTGCTGCACTTCCCTATCCCAATAACCTGCTGAATGTACACCTTTAAGTATTTCATACTTCAATACTGCTTACTTGGATATTGGTATACTGAATAGGTGTATAATTTTAAGGAAAAGTAAACTGTGAAGTGTCTGCAGCGTTCCCTTCTCAGAATTGCCTCGTAGGATTTTACATCAAAATGACAATGTTCCAGATAACGTTCATATAAACAACTTCTGTTGAAGCCACAAGGGCAGAAAAGAGATGTTGGGCAACAGATCAGTGTTTAGTGTCTTGACATTATCAGTGGGAATTTCCCCCAGGGCTCAGTCAACTGTCAAGAAAACAACAACAAAAGACGTACACTGGATAACAAAACTTCCCTCCCCCTGCCTCCTTATTTCAGGTTTTCATGTCTCTCTCTGTTGTTTCCTTTCTTAATTTCTCACATTTCCCTTGCGCATGGTACCCAAGAGCATATATAAGAATCTCTTTCTCCCATTCTTTGGGAGGTCACTGTTTTGTTTTTTGATTGTGTCCTGCTTTCTGTCTATTGGACTCTGCTCCGTTTCCTGACTCGCTTAGCAAGCAAACAATAGTGTGAACTGTTACCAAATGTCATGCAGAAACAACTGCTGGAAGAATTCGGGGAAGTCACGTCCACCCACATCCCAAAGAGCAGCCCACAGACCAGCTTTAGGAGGTCTCTGAGTTTGCCATATTACTATAGGGCTAATACACGGCAATGTACCGAAAACAGCTTTAAAGGGAAATATTGCTGGGACTTTGCATGAATAATGTTCGTGTGAAATTAGGCATTTGTGTAGTATCCTGGTCAAAATGTAGTGCGGAGAGGAAGGAGGGTGGACAATAAATGTGCCCTTAGCAAGAGGTGGAGGAGTCATAATGAGGCCTGGCACAAGATTCTGGCTTTTGGTGCCAAAGGCTACAGGACATTGTGTTTTATTCCAGTATTGTTCTTGACCACCCCCAAAGCAAAACAGTGTAGTTCTTGTAGTCCGGGAGAAGCCTGCTACTTCTTGCCAAGCTCTGTCAGGGCTGGTTTGCATAGTTTTTGCTCCAATTGAACGCTAAGAAAACCATTTCCTTCAAATTGGTATAACTCCTTTGTTGTGTGGACCCAGTTATACCCTATCAAAGTGCTTATAACACACTGTACCCTTATACGCACATTGACACCAGTATAACTGCATCCACAGTAGGGCTGTACCACTTTAACTCCATCGGCAGCGGACTGCACTCAGCCACGTTCGGACAACGCACGGAAGGTGTGGCTATCTCCTCCACAAGTGGACAATCAAAGAATCAACAAATTGTGACTCACCATGGACAACTATCCCATTCACATGTACAGTGGGGGACCCACCCAGCTATCCGTGAAAGCATTAGATTGGCTTTTGAATCTCAAGATTCAACTATAATCCCAGCCAATTGCTTTTCAAATGCCACATGAAAGAAGAGGATGACTCCATTGGGTTGTTTACCAATTTAGTAAGCTGGAGCAAAAACTGTATGTAGAAATACCCTAATATTTTATTCTAATCCAGGGATCGGCAAGCTTCGGCACGCAGCCCATCAGAGTAATCCGCTGGCGGGCTGCAAGACATTTTGTTTACGTTGACCGTCTGCAGGCACGTCTCCACACAGCTCCCAGTGGCCGCGGTTCGCCGTTCCTGGCCAATGGGAGCTGCAGGAAGTGGCACTGGCCACAGGGATGTTCTGGCCGCTGCTTCCCACAGCTCCCATTGGCTGGGAGTGGTGAACTGCAGCCATTGGAAGCTCTGGGGGTCCGTGCCTGCGGACGGTCAACGTAAACCAAATGTCTTGCGGCCCGCCTGACGGGCCATATGCTGAAGGTTGCCAACCCCAGTTCTAATCTTTTCTAAATAAGCCGTCTCTTAATTTAATCCTTATGTAGAAACCATGGCACCCTCTACTGGCAGTCTCCAATATTGCATGAGTTCACTTAACCATACAGTATTAGCATTTTTTAAATGAAGAAAGTCTCACATGCATTTGTAGGAATAAACACTTCAGCTGAGTCACTTCTTTCACCCGGCCTGGCCCTCTGTGTAAATTAGAGGAACGTCAGGGCTGCTTTTAACTTCAACCCAGCTTCCCAGGGCCCCTATGAGTTCTTAAAAAGCCAGAAATAGCTGTAGCACGGGGCACTTGATCCACAACATCCTCCTGCCCTCAGCCCTCCTACTTCTTCCTCCAGTCCACCCTCAGCATACCCCATAAGTTAGGCGTGGAAGCAGGGCTGGCACACAGCTCTGACACCAGTTCTGCATTGACCATGGAGGCCCTTGTGCCAAGGATATTCTCAGGGAGCAATTTCTAGGTCTTTCGGAGCTCCTTTACACTGCCAGAGTGGATCTTCGTGTAACTAAGAATCAGGTCCTTTGCCTTTCGCTGTTTTCTGTCCGTTACTCGGGTTAGCTGTTACTGGGAGGTATCTGACTCTAGAATTTCCTTGTATCTTTTTCCTTCACAGCCCTCAGCACACACAGCACCTGTGTTAATGGGAAAGAGAGGGAAGTTATTGTAGGTTTAGACCAAGGCTTTCTAAAACAGGCCCTCCTCTGAAGGCCAGTGAGCTCTGTCCAACAGGTGCCTAAATATAGACTTCTTAGGCTCTTCTTTTTGAAAATCTTGGCCAGGGTCTCTGTCCCTTTGGTTTGACTCCCAGTCCTCAGGGCATCAGGAAGCAGCAGGTCAGTGTAGAGAAAGCAGGAAATGCAGTGCTGAGTGATTTCCCCTCTCCCGCCCCTGTTCCTTAGTCACTTTACTAGATGGCTGAAAGGAGCAGTAAGTTATTTCATGCACGTCTTAAACATAGGGCTGGGAGAGCTGTGCTGAGGGGCTGGTGTGTCCTATGGAGACCTAATGCTGACTTCCGCTTCCGTGGAACATCAGCTGTAATGTGCACAGCCAAGGAAAGGACTCCACACCTCAGCAGCTCCCAAAGGCTCAGCTGACTCCTAGCCCTCGATGCTCTGCCCTGGAGTGGGTTTGTATTCAGAAGGCACAGCATGTGCTATCTGAGGAGCTCTCCACTGCCATTGGGTCAAACAGGCCCTCGATGCCACTTGCTCTTTTGACTCTTTACACTCGTGTGTACCCTTACCAGAGAGGCCTTCAGACATGAGGCAGACTGGAAGCATTTCACTCCAGCCTCCTGAACAGCATGTCCATTTTATTCATAATACACAGGAGTCCCCTTTTTAAACCTGATTGAGCGTGTGTCCCCCTATAGCTTCCAGCCCACCGCGTGAACGGTCACTTCCGGACAGTTTTAATAAACCCCAGCAATGTGAATAACAATATTTTCTCTCTCTCCCCTATCCTTCTCTCAATACACCAGGCAGGAATTTGTTGAGGCTTACTTGAATTACATCTTCAATCTCTCAGTCCATGAGTGGTATATCGCTTTCTCCACCGGCTTCCTGAAGGTGTGTGGTGGGAAGGTCCTGGAACTCTTCCAGCCCTCAGAGCTGAGGGCCATGATAGTAGGGAACAGCAACTACAACTGGGAGGAACTGGAAGAGGTAAGCTGCCATGGAGCATCTTTTCTGTTTGTCTTCATGGGCACAGAAACCAGTAAGAATGGTCCAGTGGTTGGGGCGCTAGTCTGGTTCCTCAATCTGACACAGACTTTGTGTGTGACCTTGGGCTTGTCATATTGCTGTCTTAATTCCACATCTGTAAAATGTGGGTAATAGCACTCCCCTGCCTCACAATCGGTGTTGGGAGGAGAAGCCCATTGAAGATTGTGAGGTGCTCAGATATGATGGTAATAGGGGCCACCTTAGTACCTAGAAGATAGTTTATCATATGGGTAGTATTAAGTATGTCCATGATCTGGACACTGGGTGCCCACTGCTAAGGGTTGGGATGGGATAGAGCCCTCAACCTCTTATGGGAACTTCCTCTTGTCTCCTCACTAGAGCACCGTCTCCTGAGTCCCTTGAAAGTCATATTGCCAGTAAGCTTTCCTGCCACTAACAAAGGAAGGCAGGAAGAGAAGGATTTGCACTATCTTTGGTTAAGGGGAAGTCTGGATTCAGTGGAGGATATGAACACAGCATAGCTGGTCCCTCTCTCAGGGGGAAATTCACCCTGGGGCAGAGAGGGCAGCAGAAGGCCAAGAGCTCGAGTGGAACTCAAGTAGTACTCAGGGCTTGTGCTGCCCCTCTGCATGAGGGTGAATTGTACCCTCTAAATACAAGCATGTAATCTAGTTTCTTTCCCCATTCCACACCTTATAAGTAGTGCTGGGCTTGTACTGTAGAACAGTGGTTTTCAAACTGTGGGTCACGACCCAGTACTGGGTCGCAGAATGTAAGACACTGGGTCGCGACGGCTCTGGTCATCACCACCGACCAGGCCGTTAAAAGTCCTGTTGGCAGTGCTGCCTGGCTAAGGCAGGCTAGTCCCTATCTGTTCTGACACCGCGCTGTGCCTCGGAAGCGGTCAGCAGCAGCTCCGGTTTCTAGGCGGGGATGCCACTGGGCTCCGCGCACTGCCCCCACACTGAGCACTGGCTTCGCACCGGGAACCGGCCAATGGGAGCTGGCAGGGGAGGCGGTCCCCATGGGCGAGAGCCACGCGTTGGCGCTTGCGCATCTCCACCTAGGAGCTGGACGTGCTACTGGCCGCTTCTGGGGTACAGCATGGTCCACAGTCCCAGAACAGGCAGGAAGCCTGCCTTAGCACCCCCGCTGCACCACTGACTGGGAGCCGCCCGAGGTAAGCCCATGCCCCAATCCCGTGCCCCAATTCCCTGCCCTGAGCCCCCCCCCCCAACCTACCTGGAGCCCCTTCCTGCACTCCAAATCCCTCATCCCTGGTCCCATCCCGGAGTCTGCACCCCAAGCCCAAAGCCCTGACCCTCTCCCGCACCCCAATCCCCTGCCCCAGCCCTGAGCCCCCCCCAAACCTGGAGCCCCCTCCTGCACTCCAAACCCCCCATTCCCAGCCCCACCCCAGAGCCTGCACCCCCAACCTAGAGCCCTGATCCCAACCCCCTGCCCCAGCCCAGAGCCCCCTCCCACACCCTGAACCCCTCATTCCTGGCCCCACCCCGCAGCCCTCACCCCTGCACCCCAACCCTCTGCCCCAGCCCTGAGTCCCTCCCACATCCCAAACCCCTCATCCCCAGCTCCATTGAGTCATGGGCATCAACAATTTTCTTCAACTGGATCGCCAGAAAAAAAGTTTGAAAACCACTGCTGTAGACAATAAATTATCACGCATGGTATTGTTAGTATATCAGCAGGTATTCTTGGATTTCTAAACTGTGCTTTTTATTAATTAAATACCTCCTGCTTAGGATTCTAAGGAAGTGGAGGTTAGTTGTGGGCCATCACTTTCTCTCATAAGAATAAAGTTTGTGCCTCTTTTAACAGTGTGCCATCTACAAGGGGGACTACTCTGCTACACACCCAACAGTGAGAATGTTCTGGGAAATCTTTCATGAATTTCCCTTGGAAAAGAAGAAGAAATTTCTTTGTAAGTATCTTGCAGTGGTATTAGCCACGTCTTGAAATTGTAGAGCCAGATTCGAACCTCAGCTATATTGGTGAAATCTCGAGTAGCTGCACTGACTCTTGCTGCACAATCAAAGCGGAAAGGTTGGTGTCTAAATAAGAACTACTAGCCAGAATAGCTTTTACCTTTCTCCTCCTGTTCCTTTTCTCTCCCATGTTAAGTCTGGCACTAAAGATCCCTGTAGTCCAGTGGTTCTCAAACTTATTTGGCTATGCCCCCACTTCCTTGTGTCTTAAGTCGCTTACGCTCCCGCCCTCCCCCTCCCCCATACATGTGTCGCCACCCAGCTCTGAAGGCAGCACCGTGCCAGCAGCAGCACAGAAGTAAGGGTGACAATTTGAAAAGTGGTATTTGTCAATATCACTTTTCAGAGCCAATTTTGCATGCCATTGCCACCTTTACTTCTGTGCTGCTGCCACCCCGAAGCTGCCCGCTGGAGCCATGCCGCCGCCTCCTGGTGAGGGATTGGGCAGGGGAGGGGAAAGGAGAGCCCGAGCCCAGGCAGTGGGGTTCTGACTGTGCTTCCCCTTTATCCCATCCCCCCCACCTCCCAGGTGTGCATGGCCCTTCTACACAAGTCCCAGCCATCCAGGGCTGACAGCTGGAGCTCTTAAAAAGAAAAGAAAAAAGGCACACAGCTCACACCTCCCTTGACACATTCCCAAGGAAGGCATGGAAAATACAAAAAGTAATTTCTCTGTGGTGGGAAGTATAATGCCGCTATGTTCCCGTTGCATACCGAGTAAGTACCCTGCTTTGGCAGGGGAAGCCAAAGCTGCAAATAGCTTACCAAAGCTTTCAGTCCTGGTCAGTATGGACTTTCAAGTGAACTCAGTGACCTTAACCATGATCAAGGAACTTTGGATGTTGGCCCATCCCTGAAAATCCTTCCATTAAACGTTCCATTCTCTAGTCCCTAACGTTGAAACGTAACACAGTTGTAATCTGCCTCCAGGAGACATGTCATCTCTCTTTCTGCCAGCTGCCTTAACATCAAAGGTTATGACCTTTAGAGTGACTTTCGGCATAGTAAATATGCTGTGCTGCCTATGTTAGAGCCAATCTTGCTGGCACGGAGCCACTCCCATCTAATTCAGACCTCTGTGATACTGTGAGCGTTGGTCATTTCAGAGTGGCAAATGCGTACAAGTCACCCGGCCTACTCCAGGCTCTTAGGGTCCCACACCCTACCATCTATGTTGGAGACTTTACTAGCCACTGGGATACAGATAGTCTGATCAAAATGGAGTTGACTTTTTTGACTGAGTCTCACTCCATGACCTTCTCCTCATCCATGATCCAGAACAACAGGGTACTTTTCATTCTGCCAGATGGAAACAAGACTACTTCCCTGGCCTCACCTGGACCATCAGTACAGGCAGTCATTCATTTCAAGCTGTAAGCAGTGTATTGAAAAACTTTCCACACCTGATAAATGTTACAAATGCAGATAAGGACAAAATGTTTGACGGAGAGGTGAAGAAGAAATAGTGACAATACAAACAGTGCATACCAAAAAACAAAGAAGACCTCCAGCCTTTCACCACAGATTAAATTTAAATTGAAAACAGGTAACGTCTGTGGGCTTGGTAACCTCTCCCACAAATTCCTGAAGAACCTGGTAAAAACTAGCAGAAAATGGCTAGCCATCTTTCTGTCTAAAGCCATCCAGGAAAATAAAATACCTAAGATTTGGGGCAGAGCAAAAGTAATAGCCCTGTCAAAACCTGACTACCGACTGCAATATGTTACCAGCCCATCTCTTTGCTAAGCTGTGTGTACAAATTACTTGAAAGGCTTATCCTTCAAAGAATTGCCTCCACCACTGATGGTATCCAAAGTGTAGATTTAAGCAGGTTTCAGATCAAACTGCATAATTGTCATCAAATACTGGCACAATTTGGCATCCAGGTCTACTGTACGGATTGTCATTGGTCCTACCAAAGTGGGTTGTCACAGCTGTGGATCTGTTGCAGAGAGGCTATCAGTTCCAAGGTCTACTTGGACAAAAGACCAGCTCCTGGAGGTCCCAAAATAATGGTCTACCTCAGGACTCAGTTCTAGCAGTAACACTTTTCAACCTCTTCCCAACTGACCTTCCCAATCAGGGCCGGCTCCAGGCACCAGCGCAGCAAGCAGGTGCCTGGGGCGGCCAATGAAGAGGGGCGGCACATCCGGCTCTTCGGTGGCAATTCGGTGGCGGGTCCCTCAGTCCCTCTTGGAGGGAAGGACCTGCCGCTGAATTGCTGCCGAAGAATGAAGTGGCGCAGTGGAGCTGCCGCCCAAGTGCCGTCGATCGCGATCATGGCTTTTTTTTTTCCCCGCCGCTTGGGGCGGCAAAAACCCCGGAGTCATCCCTGTTCCCAATGCCGCTGCCAGGCATTTTATTGATGCAGATGATAGCTGTTTGGCACTACAGGACCGGGATTTCAGTCACCTAGGAGAAGTTCTGAATGCTGACCTGAAAGAGGTGGCCTGTTGTTGTAAAAGATGAAGACTTAAAGCTCGTACCAAAAACAGTTTCCAGCTGCTTCCACATAGGCCACACCAAAGCCAATAAACTGTTCAGTATCTTCCTGAATGGACAGGCTGGACCAGGACCCAAAGACTGTGTATCTGTATCACACCTTGACTTTCAGGGGACACCTTCCCAAGGCCTCTCTGAAACTAAAAACCTGGAGAGCCAGGGCACAGACTCTAAGACACTCTGGGCTCACCTTGTGCTATTCTATGGCAGAGTATTGTTCCTGGTGTGGCTCATTTCTGTTCACACAGAACTAGTAGACACTCAGCTGAATGAAACCATGCATATAACAATAGGTACCCTGAGACCGACCAGCCTGGCTCGGCTGCCAGGTCCTGTCCACCATCACTCCTCCTGACATTGTCGCCTTCCAGAATCTGCTCCTTAAGGTGCAAGACTCACCACAACTATCTCTTTAAAGAGTCATTGAAAACTACATGCCATAGCACTGTAATCCCTGCTTAGACAGCACAACTCTGTCTCCCTCTAGTGTCTGGGCCACAGAGAGATTTGATTCTGCAACAGTCTGAACTAACAGCCCTGGGTCTTTTTTAGCCCAGGTAGTAGAGGCTCTTGGTTTTAGATCCAGAAGTCCCGGCTTTGGTCCCTGCTGCTGCTGACCCCTCAGGGGCAATGGAGAGCACAGAAAAGAGACAAACTTTAGTTTCCTTCAAGTATAATAATAATAATAGTTGGTACCATTCTAATCAGCGGAGGGTGAAATTCTCAAAGGCACCTTTAGAGATTAGCTGCCATTTTCACTCAAGTATCAGAGGGGTAGCCGTGTTAGTCTGGATCTGTAAAAAGCAACAGAGAGTCCTGTGGCACCTTTAAGACTAACACATGCATCTGACAAAGTAGGTATTCACCCATGAAAGCTTATGCTCCAATACATCTGTTAGTCTTAAAGGTGCCACAGGACTCTCTGTTGATTTTCACTCAAGGTCACCAAAACTTCACCTCCCTGCTCCTTTCTTCTCATCACACATTCTTCTTTACAAACTTTTCCTTGGTCCATCCGCCAGCACCCAGATGATCCTCTGTCCCACAGAAACCTGGTGAGGTTAACAGTCCTACTTTCCAGTGGCATTAATTACTCCAGAGCCCTGGGCCGAGATGCTAGAAAAACTGGGCGATAGAAACGAATCCTGTAGAACATGGAGCTTTCCCCAGCACCTCCCATGTTTTTGGTTTCTAAGCTGTTGGTGGTATGGCAAGGAGAAGGATACTTTTGGTTTTTATACAAGTGTCATCTTTTAAGGGGCAACATTGCGGCATGTCTCCCTTGGTGGATCAATGTGTAGATGATTTTGTAAATCAGCATGGCAGAGCGATTGGTGAATATTTCATAAGATGTAGCTGTGGAAGCTTCCCCTTTTCTGTGGCCCTGATTTTCTCATGTGGAGGCTGCCTGTTGTTTCTTTCACCATCTTCTCCCCCCTCCCTCCCGCCTTTGCATGGATTCTTCTGGCCGAACAACCTGCCTTCCCAGCATGCAGCCCTTCCACGTGTGCCACAGCTCTTCTTCTACCCATTGCACACTGGTGTACATTAGTAAGCCTCTCCCTCTGGCCTGACCTCGTCTCCTGGCTACCATCCTAGCCAAACCTCTCCCACTGGGTGCTAGTAGGGGCTGTTCTCCTCACACTTCTTGTTCTGTATCTATATCAGTTTAGAAACCATTGGTGCAAAGCCCAGTGTGGAAGCAATTGTACTCATGTAAGCCCTTTCATACCAGTACAACCAGGAGCTGGTCTTTTGTCCAAGTGCCAGGGGGGTTGCACTGATTTAACGCTTCTAAACCAGTATAGTTAAACTGGTAATAAAAGAATGTGTAGCCAAGCTCCTCTGAGTTTCCAAGCCAGATGCTTGGTTCAGTGGCCACCCCTCCTTTTAACTAAACATACAGGACTTGCTTGTGAACTCCCTTCCCGAGTCACTTACCCTTGCTGTTCTTAGCCAGCATCCAAATCAGCAGCCCTGTTCTCCTGCTCCCTTCCTGCAAGCTGTCTGAGTGCCCTGGGCTGTGTATAGAAGAGAGATGTTCCCTCCCTGAAGCTGGAGCAAAGGCCTTGTTGCAGGCAGGGGGGAGCTTTGGAATGTTGCATGCTGAGTCGCTGGCTCCGTGGCCAGATGACAGGAAAGAAAATGAAACACCAGGATTGTGAGCTGTGAAAAGGCTCTCTCTTCCCTCAAAGCACTGTGAAAACCCTTCCCCCTGGGAAATCAGGGTGGGGTTTAGATTGCAAGTTGTCTGGGGCTCCTGTGTGTCAGTGCAGTACCCCAGGTGCTGCTGTAACAGGAGAATCATGGTTTGTGTTGGATTTACCACGTGAAACCTGCTCAGCCACTTTTCTTTCTCTTATGGTGGTGAAAAATGGAGTTTGCTTTTAGCGAAGGGCTTTGCAGGTGCAATGGGAGGGCCAGAAGGGAGCTGAAATAGAAACAACAAGCAGTGAATATACAGCATCTCCTCTCTCCCTTTGACTTCTTTGCAGGGACCTCTCTGGTGGCAGAGGGGTTTGTTACGGGGGGGGGGGGGAACTCTTCCTCTCCCCTTTTTTGGTCTTGTGTTCTGTTGTAGAAGTGAAGATGCAGAAGTCTGCAAAGTAAAACTGCTGAATTCAGCAGAGCTTGGGCCCTTGTCCCCATAGAGCACTGTCAGCTCATGCTTTACATGCCACGTGGGCACCACCCCAGGGTCTGCATTCTTGCCAGTGCTTGCTGCCTCCTTTGCCAGCACACTTCCTTCCTCCTCCCTCCCTTGCCCTCTTATTCTCCGCAAAGCTGTACCGCCACCCTTCAGGGTGAGTTCATGCCAGCGAGAGATCCGGAAAGAACCAGCGCTCTGCTCTGCTCTGAAGGCTGCACATATCTGTGTCCAGAGCTGTACTGAGGTTCACACGGGGGGGCAGTCCAGCTGCCAGCATTTTTGCAAGGCTAAGATTCAAATGAGCGAGGGTTTCTGTGCCTGCGATGGTAGCTTGTACAGTGGATGATCAGGGGGTGCTGCATGTGAAAGATCTGGGTTTGAGCTAGAGTCTGGGAATCTGTTGTTTAAGGTCAGTACAACAGCTATTTATAACTGCCCTTGTTTATTTTCACATGGCGGAGGCCAGGTTGCAAATTTGTGGCATTTTTTCCATGTTCCAGTCCAGTCTCTTTGTGGTAGTTCTGCTTAGCAGGCAGCCACCAGCCCACTGCTCAGCCGGCCCTGGGCACGGGGAGGGGACAAGCCTGGAAATATTTGCTGTCAATTTATTTTAGCTGATTTAGGTTGCGATTATGCTTTGAATTACAACTGTTAGAGCAACTGTGTGCCTCAGCATCACTACCTTAACTCAAGCATTTTGAAGCATTCTGGTGGGTTGGTCAACCTTCATTTGGATAGGTCCTGCAGATTCAACAGGCAACTGTTGTTTTAATGATTTAGGAGTTGGCAAAAGAGTAATTTTAGGAGCAAAAGTAGTATTAACTTTGTGATTGTTAATGGACAAGCCCTTAAAAGAAGTGATTCAACACATTTCTATGGACTTACATTTAACTTAGAATAATAACTACCATTTATATCTTTAACAAATGTAAAATTAAACCAGCATTCCCCATAGTACATGCCTCCATAAGTACTCCAACCTCCATCATACCAGGTTTCAGTTGTTATGGTAGATTCAACTGAATTGGCAGAAAAGGTTTGCCATGCACAAAAAGACCATCTATTACTATCTGACTGGGGTGATCAATTATTTTTTGTCAAGGTAAGTTGTGGGAGCGTATGTATTAGCAGGAGTGTTGTAAGCAAGACACAAGAAGTAATTCTTCCGCTCTACTCCAAGCTGATACAGCCTCAACTGGAGTATTGTGTCCAGTTCTGGGCGCCACATTTCAGAAAAGATGTGGACAAATTGGAGGAAGTCCAGAGGAGAGCAACAAAAATGATTAAAGTTCTAGAAAACATGACCTATGAGGGAAGATTGAAATAATTGGGTTGTTTAATCTGGGGAAGAGAAGACTGAAAGGGGACATGGTAACAGTTTTCAGGTACATAAAAGGTTGTTACAAGGAGGAGGGAGAAGAATTGTTCTTGCTAACCTTTGAGAATAGGATAAAAAGCAATGGGCTTAAATTGCAGCAAGGGAAGTTTAGGTTGGATATTAAGAAAAACTTCCTAACTGTCAGGGTGGTTAAGCACTGGAATAAATTGCCTAGGGAGGTTGTGGAGTCTCCATGATTGGAGATTTTTAAGAGCAGGTTAGACAAACACCTGTCAGAAATGGTCTAGATAATATTTAGTCCTGCCATGAGTGCAGAGGACTGGACTAGAAGACCTCTCAAGGTCCCTTCCAGTCCTACATTTGTATAAGAGTTTCTATAAATTCCAAATTTCTTGGCCATGTCCAGACTCCAGAGAACATAACAAGGATAATAAAGATAATGATAGTAAGTAAATAAAAAGATTTTGTGGTCCATTCAAAAGCCTCTAGTAGTCCAGATTTGGCCTGCGGTCCTCCTGTTTACTACCCCTCCTATATAGGGTAGCAATTCTACATCCTAAATCAACCTTAGAATCCATTTTTCCAATAAAAACAACACGGAGTCCGGTAGCACCTTAAAGACTAACAGATTTATTAGGGCATAAGCTTTCGTGGGTAAAAAACCTCACTTCTTCAGAACAGTTGCAACTGAACAAGTGAGGTTTTTTACCCACAAAAGCTTATGGCCAAATAAATCTGTTAGTCTTTAAGGTGCCACCGGACTCCTTGTTGTTTTTGTGGATACAGACTAATACCCCCTGATACTTGACATTTTTCCAATAGTATCCACTATTGTAAGCTATTTTATAAAATTAATTATTTTCTCCTAATATGATTTTGAAAGATAAAGTCCTCAGACCATGGTCCCTCTACCACTGAGGGAGCTCGATAACTCAGAACAGTTCTCCCCACGTGAGTTCAACGCTGCTGGATCCCGATAACTTCGGCAGTTTCAAAAAGATCTTATTGCCACTCCTTCATAATCCCACACAATAGACTCGAGGATTCTCATAAAATACCAGGTGGTAACAATGTTCCCTGCACATGTTTCTGAAAAAGAACAAACAAAAACAGAGGGCCTCTCGCCCTGCTTAAATCAATGACAGAGTCTCTAACTCAGTGGGTCTCCAACTTTTTTGCTGGTGACCTCTTTCACACAGCAAGCCTATGAGTGCAACCACCCCTAATAAATTAAACAAACTTTTAAATGTATTTAGCACCATTATAAATGCTGGAGGCAAAGCGGGATTTGGGGTGGAGGTTGACAGCTCCATGTAATAACCTCACGACCCCCTTAGGGATCCTGACCCCCAGTTTGAGAACCCCTGCTCTAACTTTTAGGATTTATCCCCAAAGGGTTTTAATTATCCCCTGTGGTACCACTTTGTCTTCCTTTTTGAGGTAAACATATTTGATAGAGGAACTCCGCTTACTAGTAATAACTAGGGCTGTCAATTAATCGCAGTTAACTCACGCGATTAACTAAAAAAAATTAATCACGATTAAAAAAATGAA
Organism: Trachemys scripta elegans; assembly: GCF_013100865.1. Classification (NCBI taxonomy): domain Eukaryota; kingdom Metazoa; phylum Chordata; order Testudines; family Emydidae; genus Trachemys; species Trachemys scripta. The sequence goes on along the minus strand of NC_048302.1, from coordinate 22,745,460 downwards.
TCTCGATTAATTGCACTGTTAAACAATAGAATACCCATTGCAGTTTATTAAATATTTTGGATGTTTTTCTACATTTTCAATTATATTGGTTTCTGTTACAACACAGAATACAAAGTGTACTGTGCTCACTTTATATTATTTTTTATTACAAATATTTTCACTATAAAAATTATAAACAAAATAAATAGTATTTTTCAGTTCACCTCATGCAAGTACTGTAGTGCAATCTCTTTGTCATGAAAGTGCAATTTACAAATGTAAATTTTTTTTGTTACATAACTGCACTCAGAAACAAAACAATGTAAAACTTTAGAGCCCATAAGTCCACTCAGTCCTACTTCTTGTTCAGCCAATTGCTGAGACAAACAAGTTTGTTTACACTGATGGGAGATACTGCTGCCTGCTTCTTATTTACAGTGTCACCAGAAAGTGAGAACAGGTGCTCTCATGGCACTTTTGTAGCTGACGTTGCAAGGTATTTACGTGCCCCTTCATGCTTTGGCCGCCATTCCAGAGGACATGCTTCCATGCTGATAATGCTCATTAAAAAAAGAATGCGTTAATTAAATTTGTAACTGAACTCCTTGTTGGGAGAATTGTATGTCTCCTGTTCTGTTTGATGTGCATTCTGCCATATATTTCATGTTATAGCCATCTCGGATGATGACCCAGCACATGCTCGTTTTAATAACACTTTCACAGCAGATTTGACAAAACATAAAAAGGTACCAATGTGAGTTTTCTAAAAGTAGCTACAGCACTTGTCCCAAGGTTTAAGAATCTGATGTGCCTTCCAAAATCTGAGAGGGATGAGGTGTGGAGCATGCTTTCAGAAGTCTTAAAAGAGCAACATTCAGATGCGGAAACTACCAAACGCGAACTGCCAAAAAAGATGCTGGTGGTATCTGACTGAGATGATGAAAATGAACATGTGTCGCCCTGCTCTGCTTTGGATTGTTATCAGGCAGAACCCGTCATCAGCATGGAAGTATGTCCTCTGGAATGATGGTTGAAGTATGAAGGGACATATGAATCTTTAGCGCATCTGGCACATAAATATCTTGCGACACCGGCTACAACAGTGCCATGCAAACGCCAGTTCTCACTTTCAGGTAACATTGTAAACAAGAAGCGGGCAGCAGCATCTCCTGCAAATTGTAACCAAACTTGTTTGTCTGAGCGATTGGCTGAAGTAGGACTGAGTGGATTTGTAGGCTCTAAAGTTTTACATTGTTTTATTTTTGAATGCAGTTATTTTTTGTACATAGTTCTACATTTGTAAGTTCAACTTTCATGATAAAGTGATTGCACTACTGTTTTTTACAGTGCAAATATTTGTAATAAAAAAATATAAAGTGAGCACTGTACACTTTGTAGTCTGTTTGTAATTGAAATCAATATATTTGAAAACGTAGAAAACATCCACAAATATTTTTAAATGGTATTCTATTATTGTTAACCGCACGATTAATGGTGCTATTAATCGTGATTAATTTTTTTAAATTGCACGATTAACCACAATTAATTTTTTTAATCGCCTGACAACCCTAGTAATAATATAGGGTCCCTCCCAATAGGAAGAGAAGGCATATCCCTTTTCCCTAGACATTTTACCATTACTTGACTCCCTACTTAAAGCTCTATTCCTTTGTTATGGAGAAATCCTCTTTGCAGTTTCCATCTGCTTTCTCCTAACAGCTGAGCTGCTCTTTTGCTCACTCCAGCAAGTCTAGTTTTCAGTTGCTCTAGAAATCTATCAGCCGACACTACTGCTTGCCACTCTGTTGAAACAGGAGCGTACCAGATCACTGGTAACTTCATCGGTCTACCTATCATTAATTCAAATGGGCTATATCCGGTCAGGGCCAGCTCCAGGCACCAGCGAAGTAAGCAGGTGCCTGGGGAGGCCAATAGAAAGGGGCGTCACGCCGTCTGTTATTGGGGCAGCACCAGGGCCGGCTCCAGGCACCAACTTAAGAAGCAGGTGTTTGGGGCGGCCAAGGGAGAGGAGCGGCACCTGCTGCAATTCGGGGGCGGCAGGTCCCTCACTCCCTCTAGGAGCGAAGGACCTGCCGCTGAATGGCCGCTGCCAATCGCGGCTATTTTTTTTTTCCAATTGCCGCCGCTGATCGCGATCGCGGTGTTTTTTTTGTTTTTTGTTTTGCTTGGGGCAGCAGAAATGCTGGAGCCGGCCCTGGGCAGCATGTCCGGGTCTCTGGCGGCAATTCAGCGGCGGGTCCTTCAGTCCCTCTCTTCCTCTTCGGCGGCAGCTCAATCAGTTTTTTTTTCTTCTTCTTCTTCTTCGCCACTTGGGGTGGCAAAAAAGCTGGAGCCGGCCCTGTATCCGGTAGAGGCACTAGTAGCTGCTCGAAGAGCCATCAGAATTTGTGGTAATTTAATGTCCCAAATTCCTTTCCACTTTCAGTCACAATCTTTCTAAATACCTCTTTAACTGTGCGGTTTGACTGCTCCACATTCCCACTAGCCTGATGATGGTAAGGGAAATGGAATCTCTGCTTGATTCCATAGAGCTTGCATAGTAAATGGGATCCCTGGTCAGATTCAAGAATAATAGGAATTCCCCGCCTAGGCACCACAGGTTCAGTCAGAAACCTAGCAGCATTTAAAGCAGTGTTAGTTTTTACAGGGAAAGCAGCTACAATCCATTTTGTGAACGTAGTCACTATTACCAAGAGGTATTTATTTCCTCTACGTGTGGTATAATTGACTTGAACCATGGACCATATATCCTTTGGGATTTTTAAGGGAATCTTGCTTCTCTCCTGATCTGCATTAACAGCAACACACTATAAGCAATTTCTGACATTGGTCAATATCAGATTTTACAGAGGGCCACCAAGCTGTTTGCAACAGACTTTCAGTTGAACAAGCAATGCCCTGATGACTCCCTGGATCATGTGCAAGATAAATGATCTCACTTCTTAAATGTTTAGGCACTACCCACACCCATTGGCCTTGGGCTGTGCAATGAGTAGCCCCTGCCCCTTTCAGGTAATATTCTAAGAGAAACTCCTCCCTCACTAGCCTTTTTAAAGAGACATTTCAGAGTTAGATCTTTGTTCTGCATTGCAGCGGGACTATCTGTATTTTCTGGCTCTTTTGTTTGAATCCTTGCTACAACATTTTGTTTTGGAGGTTGCCAGCAGGGTCCATTTAATGCTCCCTGTTTAGCTTCAAAGTCAGCCCAATTATTCCATTCTACCATGGGTCCTTTCTTTCGATGAGCTTTAACTTTGCCAATTAACGTTTTACCTATTCTCCTTTTCAAAAGGGTAATTATATACCGGTATAATTCAGCATGTACTACAGGTTACCATCTGAACAACACACAGCATTTTCTTCCCATTCTGGAAGCCAATCAACTAGAGCCAAACAGACCCATTGAGAAACAGAATACAAGGATAGATCTTTTTCTAAAGAAACATTTTCCAAGACACAGCAACTGCAGCCAATTCAGCATACTGAGCCGACTGTATATTACATTTTCTTGCAATCAGTGTCTGATTGACAGGATCTACAAGTGCAAAACCAATGTAGGCTTTTCCAGCTACGGGGTACAACCAAACCTGAATAGATTTTTGTTCAGAAAAGGTTTCTCATCCCATTTTGGAGCCTCAGAAAGGTACCTCTTTCGAGTGGTCAGCTGAGGAAATGGGCACTCATGGGGATTCCCACCTATCAATAATAATAAAGCAGTTTTAGATGGTCCAGTTAGAACCTCTACCTGCAAATCTCGATCCATTAAAGCAAAAGTCCAGCAAGCCAGCTGGACCCGCCTACCTTAAATTGATACCCGCCTACCTTAAATTTTCCCAGAGAAAAGATATTTTACAAGGGTGTGAGGAGTCCTAAAGACTGCAGTGTTTAATCCTGTAAGATTCAAAATGCTGAATGGCCCAATACGCTGCTAGAACTTGTTTTACGCATGCAAAAAAAATGTTCTCCATTCGGCTAAAAAGCCGAGAAGCATAAGCAATAGGTTTATCCTTGCCCAACTGATGTTGCATTAACACTGCAGAAAGAGTAGTAGATGAAGCTCCTACTGCTAAAATAAAAGGTGTTTGTGGGTTAGGATGTGCCAGTGCAGTTATCTGGACAAGTTTTTATTTTAAGACCCGTACTGCTTGACCATGTTCTGACTTCCATTCCCAAATTTCTCCCTTCTTGAGAATTTTATACAGGGGTTTAACAATTTCAGCAAATCCTGGAATACATTCCCTATTGAATCCTGCTAATCCCAGGAAGGTTCTCAGTTCATGTTCAGATATTGGTATAGGGAGGTCTGAGATAGTTCGGACTCACTCCTGAAGGGGCTGTCTGCGATCATGGCCAATTTCAATTCCCAGGAAGGATACTTTATTCCTGGCTATCTGGGCCTTTTTCCCATTTAATTTTAATCTTGCCTCACTCAGTAATTTAAACAACCAAGTTAGTACTTCTGTATGTGCTTCTTCAGTGTCTGTGGCAACTAATATGTCATCAACATACAACAATACTTGATTAGTTTCCAAAAGAGGAGCCAGAACTTTGGTTATGGCTGCAGGAAATAATGTGGGAGAGTTATTAAACTCCTGAGGAAGTCAGGTCCATGTAAATTGTTGACCTTTATTTGTGAAGGCAAATTTGTATTGGGTTTGTTTGTTTGTTTGTTTGTTTTGTTTTTGTGGCCACAAGGACAGACCAGAAGCCGTTAGTTCCATCAAAAACAGAAAACCACTTCTTTCCATCAGTTACTTGTTCTAATAGGTCCTGATAGGATGTCACCAGTGGGAAAACTGTAGGAGTATGTTAATTGAGTGCTTGATAGTCAGTAGTCTCCAGGAACCATCCAGTTTACACACTAGCCAAACAGGAGAATTGCTTTTGCTACTTGTGACAACTAGTATCCCCTGGTCCACTAAGGACTTAATAATTTGAGTAACTTCCTCTTTTGCTTCCTGAGGGTATTTATACTGCTTTTTTGACGGAGAACCACTTCCCACAATTACTACTTCTCCACTGAGCTTTCCATAGTCTTGTTTATGGGTAGCCCGCAATTTAGGAAATTGGTTTATTAATTGGTCCTATGGGGGTTCTGCTTGAAGTATTGGGATGGATTCAGTGATAGCTCTTACATAATAAGTGCCTTCCATTCCTTCCCTTGAATCAGGATTAGTTTCTAGACTCTTTATAATCCATAAAATTTGTTTCCCATAATCAGTGACAGCAGAGGTTTCCTCAAGAACATCACTCCCAAGAATCCCTACATCATCTTCCAAATTTTGTTTCCCAAATTTTGCTTCGGTCTGCACCCCGGATATTATTATTAGAATTTCACCTGTAAAAGGTACTGAATGGGGTTGACTCGTGTATCCAGCCAATTCATGTCTCTCCTGGGTTTTAGGGACCCCACCTGCATTTGGTTCTACAGGTAGGATATTGTTGGATGTCCCGGTATCTACTAATACTTTATGTTGCCTATCCACTAGCATGATTTTAACACTGAGGCACCCCCAGGGATCCCCAGATAAGGGAACCTCTCTGAGTTGCTGGGGCAGGCTGTCCTATTGTAGAAAGGGAGCAGTAGGCTCCAGTCTTGGGTCACCAGCCAAGGTTCTAACTGTGTTTACAGGCACAGATTTAACAAAAGGCTTTCCAGATGTTATGTGGTCTTGTTTAGAAAATCTCAGTATTAGCTTCCAGTATGGAATTCCTTCCTTGACCTCTCCATATTTTTTTTAATGGTCCCTTAACTCAGAATAAGAAGGTCCCTTTTGATCGCTTCCTTTAACCCCTTTTATGTCTCTACTGTGCCCTCTTTCCTCTCCTTCCTTTTTTCCTTGAATGGTCGCAGCAGATCCTGTTTTTCCTTCTATTTTTAAGTCCTGCCTAGTGGAGCTATCCTGCCATGATCCATATGCATGCTTGGCGGCATTCAGGATTTCACCATGAGTATTATTTGAATTGACCACTAAGGCAATCCTGTTCGTAAAACCAGGATGGACCCCTGCTATTAACATTTGTTTGTTGACCAAATTATCATGATTGGCACCCAGGAAGATTAAATCATGGACTTCCCAAAAGCCGGAGGGGGTCTCATTTTATATTCATGGCACTAGGGTACAAACTATTTTCTCCTAGGAGTGTGGCAGCTAGTTTCTTTTGAGCTTCTCTGAGTTGCGGTTCTACATGCTTTTCTAGAATCTCGGGGGAATAGCTGATTTGAGATTAGGTGGCAGTGAAGCTGCCACCACTAAACAAAAATCTTGATTTGTCCATCCATTTACTTTAGTTTCCCTTTCCCAATCTGGAAGCCAGCTCCAGATGGTTTCTGCTGTTCAAGGTCCCATGGACTGAGCAACGGCTTGAATTTGTTTGGGAGAAAGTGAAGTGGTTGTGGTCTCATTTACCACTTCTTTGCAGCCGCCATTTTGATCACCCCCTTCACTTGGTCTCCGTCTGTCACAATGGCTTCTAGTGACTGGGCCATAGGATTAGGGTGACAGTCTCCCTGATCTGGATCATCATGCCATAAATCACACTCATAATGATATTATGGGGTGTATAAATCACCCTCATCATCATCTGAGGAGGAGGAGATTGAGAACTCGGTTGCACGGGAATCTGTAATGGTGGCCATCTTACCCCGCCTCACTTGCAACTGGGCTTGTAATTTAGCAATGATTTGATTGCAGTGATCATGGGAGGTTGCTCTTTTCCATCCCTGATTCTCCTGCATTACCGCTCAAAGGGCAGATTGAGCATCTTCCAATTCTTTCTATAATTCCCCTGCTTTTTGCCCAGGTTGTTGGCATTTTTCGGACAATGCCTCCTTTTCATTAGTGACCATTCCCAGTGTCACGAAAGAGCTCAAGATTGAGGTTTGAGCAGCCTGCAAATTGCTCTCAAGGAGCTGACGAGCATGCAGTTCTCCCACCAATTACACTTGTAAGTCCTTCAAGGCTGCATGGACCTGACTCAGGGCTAGTCTACACTGGGAGTGCTACATCAGTGCAGCTGCACTGATGCCGTCTAGCAAAGGTGCTCAGTGCCGACAGGAAAGAGCTTTTCTGTCAGCATAATAACTCCACCTCTGCGAGAGGTGATAGCTATGTCGGCGAGAGAAGTTCTCCTGCTGACATAGCGCTGTCCACACCGTCACTTAGGTTGGTGTAACTTACGTCGCTCCAGGGGGTGAATTATTCACACCCCTGAGCGATGTAAGTTGTACCAAAGTAAGCAGTAGTGTAGACAAGGTCTCAGCCTTTCAGAGCCAGCCTTCCAGCATCCTTGAATTAGGGCCTTTTTCCTGATAACCCCCTTAGGCTTAGTATTCATCAACTTTCCCCATTGCTCTTGGAGCGAAGCCCAAGGGGCTTGTTGAGAGTCTACCATGAAGGCGTCTCAGGACCACTAAGGTCCCTGTGGGAGGAGATGTAACTGCATACCTCTTCCTCCACCACCCTCTTTTTGTAGAGGCTTTAACCCACCACTGTCTGTCCTCAAGAGACTAACATAGCATTCCCCACCTGTAGTGCACGGGTGCAATCCCTGACCCAAGTGTTGTAGTTTTACAGAACAGGTAAAATCCTCACAGGGGGCACGGAAGTGCTCCGAACTGCCATCTGCCCCCCCGCCCCCGCCCCAAGTAATCCAGTCACGTTTGAGAGAGACCAGTTGGTTTTAACAAGTTATTGAAAACTACACCAGGATCTAAATATATGGTCCTAGGTACAGCTACAGCAAGTAAGTAAAATCTCACTCCCTGCTGGGTGGTCCGGCAAGGTGTGCCAGCTGCAGTCAGCTGAATCTGTTTCTTGAGCTAGAGTCTGTCCCTACTGCCCCACATGCCACTCAGAGATGCTCTTAACACACCCGTATAGACTCCTGATCCAAAAAGGGTTGAGAACCACTGCTCTAGGCTATGCATGCGCCCTGTGAGAGCACATACGCAGCATGTCCAGACATGCCCCAACCGTGGCTCTTTCTACTGCTGGAAAATGAGAAATATCTACTGAAAAGATAAGTGTTAAAAACAGGACAAGGTAGTGGTGCCTTACCCCTGGGGGGACACAGGGGCCTCTCAGGATGCGGCCTGCATGGGAGCTCTCCAATCCCTTAACAGTAGACAGTTAGGGCATCAGCTTGGTTTCTGTAGTGTCTCACTGAGGCACGTGACTAGAATTCAAGAAGCGTGGCCTAAACAGCTTGTCCAGTATCACCCAGAGTCAGTAGCTCTCTGAAGCTGGGGGGGGGGGGTGTCATAGAGAGTAAAGCTGTAGGTGGCAGAGGTCATGCAGGGGTCAATGAGGAAATAGTTGGAGGCATGGGCTCATGGAGGGGTCACTGAGGGTGAGTCTGGAGACCGTGGGGTCAGAGAGAGGAAGGCTGGAGGTAGATGGGGGTCATGGAGAGGAAGCTCGGAGGTACTGGGGTCATACCAGGGTCAAATAGGAAAAATGTGGAGGTGATGGCTCATGGAGGGCAAATTTACCAGTAGTTGTGGTCACGAAGGGGTCAATGAGGGTGGGTATGAAAGCAGTAAGGTCACACGGGATCAAGGAGAGAAAGACTAGAAGTAGTGGAGTTTATGCAGGGGTCATTGACCTCCTCATGACCCAAACTACCTGTAAATTTATCCTTTATGACCATCTGACCCCGACTCCAGATTTTTCCTCCTTGACACCAGCATGACCCCCTGTACTGTCTGCCTTACGCTCTGACCCCACAGCCTCCAGACTCACTCTCAGTGGCCCCCTCCATAATCCCAGCTGCCTCCAAAATTTTGGAGTCATAGAAGATCAGGAAGGGACTTCAGGAGGTCATCTAGTCCAACCCCCTGCACAAGGCAGGACCAACCCCTAACTGAATCCCCAAATGCCCCTCTCGAGGATTGAACTCATAACCCTGGGTTTAGCAGGCCAATGCTCAAACCACTGAGCTATCCCTCCCCCACTGTTTCCTTATTGATGCCTGCATGACCCCCCCCTCCCCCGCCCCACTACCTAGAGCTTTTCTCTCTGTGACACTCCTGCTTCAAGAGCAGCCTGGTTTGGGTCACAGTGGAGAATGCCAAATTCAGGACAGATTAGGAAACAGATCTCACCCCCACCCACCCCACACACTGGTGGTTTATATTATCATTAGAGGTCACCAAGCCAGTAACAAAAATGAGCTCTTGCATCACTTATACTAGTTAAAAAGGAGCCAAAACAGTCCTCTAGAGGCAATCCAGCCCCTATCACCACCCAGACAACTGGATTTTTGTGATGTAGGGTTATTAAAACCAAAAACAGCACATGTTCATTTTTTCCTGTTCCAAAGAACCAGCCACACACCCCAGGTCAATATATAGCTCATGTCTTACCCAAAGACCACACTTGTAGCCAATCCTCTGGTAATGAAAAACTAAAGGTTAATTAAAAAAAATAAGGAAGAGTTATTAAGAAGTTAAAATTAATCATATACATTACAGTTGATTTCCGAGTTTGTAAATTAGGATAATAGCAGTGCTGTTAAACGTGCTAGTTTGCAGTAAGTCTCTCTGGCTCACCCAAAAAGATTTGGGGTCATCAGTCCTTTATTCAGAGCTCCCCTTTGTTAGAAATTGTAGCCCAGAGATGTGGAGCAGGAATGAAGACAAAGAATGATGTCACAGTCTGCAATGTATACCGGGCCGGCTCCAGGCACCAGCCCACCAAGCTTGCACTTGGGGTGGCACCTGGAGGGGGGCGGCGCGGTGTGGTGCTCCGGCTCCAGCCGCTGGGGTGACCGGGGCCACGGCCGGACTCGCCGCCCTCCCCCCGGCACTTTGGCCGCCGGGGAGAGCGGAGCCCCGGCCGGGCACTCTGCCCTCCCCGCGGCGCTCTGGCCGCCGGGGAGACTGGAGCCCCGGCCGGGGCTCACCGCCCTCCCCCCGGCGCTCTGGCCACCGGGAAGAGCGGAGCCCCAGCCGGGCACTCCGCCCTCCTCCCAGGGCTCCGGTCGCTCTCCCTCCGGCCACCGGGGAGAGCGGAGCCCCGGCTGGGGCTCGCCGCCCTCCCCGCGGCGCTCTGGCCGCTGGGCAGAGCGGAGCCCCGACCGGGACTCGCCGCCCTCCCCCCAGCGCTCTGGCCGCCGGGGAGAGCGGAGCCCCGGCCGGGGCTCGCCGCCCTCCCCCTGGCGCTGTGGCCGCCGGGGAGAGAGGAGCCCTGGCCGGCCACTCCGCCCTCCTCCCAGGGCTCCAGCCGCCCTCCTACTCCAGCGCCCTCCCATGCTGCGCTGGGGCGGGAGGGCAGCCGGAGGCTTTTTTGCCTGGGGCGGCAAAAAAGCCAGAGCCAGCCCTGAATGTATACCTCTTAGTGCAGGTGCATGGAAAGTTATTGACACAAACATGGAGGCCTGGGTCACATGTCCTTAATGAATCATGAGGCATTCGTTGGCTGCATGCTCCTGAAGAGGCCTCAGAAGGGGTCCCTGGAAGAGCTGATTTGTCTGTAATAGGCCATCAAGCAGGCTGGCTAGCCTAGGTCTAAATCTGTCTTACCCAGAAACAACAGGTTTGAGATACAAGCACATAGCAAAGTTTCATAACTTCATACACAATGATGATACGTCCAGCTACACAGGATAATCATACTTAGTAAAGTATAACTTTTCCAATGATACTGAACACAACATACTTTGTACAAGATTTATCACAATTGAGCATCAGTGATGATATATTACTGTAAACATGGTCTCCTTTCTTTCATACAGCGTCATACAGTCCATGACCCAGAATGCCTTCACATGTTTCCTCATTGACCCACCATGACCCCCATTCCCTCCACCCTCTCTCTGTTCCTCTGTATGACTCCATTATTGCTCGGCTCACATTGAGTGACTCCTGTTGCCTCCAAGTTATTCTTCATTGATGACTATGTAACCCCCACTTTCTCTAGCATTACTCTCATTGCACCATGTGACCTCACTGCCTTCAGACGTACAGTCATTCACACCTTCATGATCCCAACTGCATATCAATTCATCCACAATTGGGGTCATGCAGAATTCCATCAGGGTAAGGAAAAACCCAGGGAGGTCATCCGAGAAAACAGACCTTAGGCCTCAATATAGTTGGGGTCAAATACAGATCAATGTAAAAAAATATCAAGGGAGTTGGGGTCAGCTGGGGTCACGGAGGATGAATTTACAGGCTACTGGGGTTATCAAGAGTTCATTCAGGCTAAAGATCAAACCAGGGAGGTCATCCAAGGACACAGACCCTAGGGCTCAATGTAGTTAGGGTAACAGAGAGGTCAATGTGTAAAAATGTCAAGGCAGCTGGGGTCATCTAGGGTCATTGAGGATGAGTTTAAAAGCAAGTGAGGTCATAAAGAGTTCAATTAGAGTGAGGATGAAGCCAATGAGGTCATCCGAGGACACAGACCCTGGGCCTCAATCTATTGGGGCTTACATAGAGGTCAATGTGTAAAAATGTCAACGCAATTGGGGGTCAGCTCGGGTCACTGATGATCAATTTACAGACTACTGGGGACATGCAGAGTTCACTAAAGGTGAAGATCAGACCATGCAGATCATCTGAGGACACAGACCATCAGGGTGAATGTAGTGACGGTCACAGAGAGGTCAATGTGGAAAAAATTCAAAGCAGTTGGGGGTCACCTTGGGTCACTGAGGATGAATTTAGAAACATATGGGGTCATACAGAGTTCAATCAGGGTAAGGATTGAGCCAAGCAGGTCATCCGAGGACACAGACCCTAGGGCTCAATGTGCTGGGGGTCGCAGGGAGGTCAATATGGAGAAACCTCAAGGCAATTGGGGTCACCTGGGGTCACTGAGGATGAATTTACAAGCAATTGGGGTCATGCAGAGTTCAAAGCGGGTGAGGAGCATACCATACAGGTCATCTGAGGACACGGACCCTCAGGCTCAATGTAGTTGGGGTCACAGACAGGTCAATGTGGAAAAATTTCCAGGCAGTTGGGGTCACCTAGGGTCACTGAGGATGAATTTACAAGCTATTGGGGTCATGCAGAGTTCAATCAGGGGAAGGATTGAGCCAGGGAGGTCAGCTGAGGACACAGACCCTCAGGCTGAATGTAGTGGGGGTCACAGAGAGGTCAATGTGGAGAACCGTCAAGGCAATTGGGGTCACCTGGGGTCACTGAGGATTAGTTTACAAGCAATTGAGGTCATGCAGAGTTCAAAGAGGGTGAGGAGCACACTATGCAGGTCATCTGAGGACACGAATTTACAAGCAATTGGGGTCATGCAGAGTTCAATAAGGGTGAGGAGCAGACCATGCAGGTCATCTGAGGACACGGACCCTCATGCTGAATGTAGTGGGGGTCACAGACAGGTCAATGTGGAAAAATTTCCAGGCAGTTGGGGTCACCTAGGGTCACTGAGGATGAATTTACAAGCTATTGGGGTCATGCAGAGTTCAATCAGGGGAAGGATTGAGCCAGGGAGGTCATCCGAGGACACAGACCCTCAGGCTGAATGTACTGGGGGTCACAGAGAGGTCAATGTGGAGAATCGTCAAGGCAGTTGGGGTCACGTGGGGTCACTGAGGATGAATTTACAAGCAATTGGGGTCATGCAGAGTTCAAAGCTGGTGAGGAGCACACTATGCAGGTCATCTGAGGACACAGACCCTGAGGATGAATGTAGTGGGGGTCACAGACAGGTCAATGTGGAAAACTTTCAAGGCAGTTGGGGTCACCTAGGGTCACTGAGGATGAATTTAGAAGCAATTGGGGTCATGCAGAGTTCAATCGGGGTGAGGAGCAGACCATGCAGGTCATCTGAGGACACGAATTTACAAGCAATTGGGGTCATGCAGAGTTCAATCAGGGTGAGGAGCAGACCATGCAGGTCATCTGAGGACACGGACCCTCATGCTGAATGTAGTGGGGGTCACAGACAGGTCAATGTGGAAAAATTTCCAGGCAGTTGGGGTCACCTAGGGTCACTGAGGATGAATTTAGAAGCAATTGGGGTCATGCAGAGTTCAATCAGGGGAAGGATTGAGCCAGGGAGGTCATCCGAGGACACAGACCCTCAGGCTGAATGTACTGGGGGTCACAGAGAGGTCAATGTGGAGAACCGTCAAGGCAGTTGGGGTCACGTGGGGTCACTGAGGATGAATTTACAAGCAATTGGGGTCATGCAGAGTTCAAAGCTGGTGAGGAGCACACTATGCAGGTCATCTGAGGACACAGACCCTGAGGATGAATGTAGTGGGGGTCACAGACAGGTCAATGTGGAAAAATTTCCAGGCAGTTGGGGTCACCTAGGGTCACTGAGGATGAATTTAGAAGCAATTGGGGTCATGCAGAGTTCAATCAGGGGAAGGATTGAGCCAGGGAGGTCATCCGAGGACACAGACCCTCAGGCTGAATGTACTGGGGGTCACAGAGAGGTCAATGTGGAGAACCGTCAAGGCAGTTGGGGTCACGTGGGGTCACTGAGGATGAATTTACAAGCAATTGGGGTCATGCAGAGTTCAAAGCTGGTGAGGAGCACACTATGCAGGTCATCTGAGGACACAGACCCTGAGGATGAATGTAGTGGGGGTCACAGACAGGTCAATGTGGAAAAATTTCCAGGCAGTTGGGGTCACCTAGGGTCACTGAGGATGAATTTAGAAGCAATTGGGGTCATGCAGAGTTCAATCGGGGTGAGGAGCAGACCATGCAGGTCATCTGAGGACACGAATTTACAAGCAATTGGGGTCATGCAGAGTTCAATCAGGGTGAGGAGCAGACCATGCAGGTCATCTGAGGACACGGACCCTCATGCTGAATGTAGTGGGGGTCACAGACAGGTCAATGTGGAAAAATTTCCAGGCAGTTGGGGTCACCTAGGGTCACTGAGGATGAATTTAGAAGCAATTGGGGTCATGCAGAGTTCAATCAGGGGAAGGATTGAGCCAGGGAGGTCATCCGAGGACACAGACCCTCAGGCTGAATGTACTGGGGGTCACAGAGAGGTCAATGTGGAGAATCGTCAAGGCAGTTGGGGTCACGTGGGGTCACTGAGGATGAATTTACAAGCAATTGGGGTCATGCAGAGTTCAAAGCTGGTGAGGAGCACACTATGCAGGTCATCTGAGGACACAGACCCTGAGGATGAATGTAGTGGGGGTCACAGACAGGTCAATGTGGAAAAATTTCCAGGCAGTTGGGGTCACCTAGGGTCACTGAGGATGAATTTAGAAGCAATTGGGGTCATGCAGAGTTCAATCAGGGGAAGGATTGAGCCAGGGAGGTCATCCGAGGACACAGACCCTCAGGCTGAATGTACTGGGGGTCACAGAGAGGTCAATGTGGAGAATCGTCAAGGCAGTTGGGGTCACGTGGGGTCACTGAGGATGAATTTACAAGCAATTGGGGTCATGCAGAGTTCAAAGCTGGTGAGGAGCACACTATGCAGGTCATCTGAGGACACAGACCCTGAGGATGAATGTAGTGGGGGTCACAGACAGGTCAATGTGGAAAAATTTCCAGGCAGTTGGGGTCACCTAGGGTCACTGAGGATGAATTTAGAAGCAATTGGGGTCATGCAGAGTTCAATCAGGGGAAGGATTGAGCCAGGGAGGTCATCCGAGGACACAGACCCTCAGGCTGAATGTACTGGGGGTCACAGAGAGGTCAATGTGGAGAATCGTCAAGGCAGTTGGGGTCACGTGGGGTCACTGAGGATGAATTTACAAGCAATTGGGGTCATGCAGAGTTCAAAGCTGGTGAGGAGCACACTATGCAGGTCATCTGAGGACACAGACCCTGAGGATGAATGTAGTGGGGGTCACAGACAGGTCAATGTGGAAAAATTTCCAGGCAGTTGGGGTCACCTAGGGTCACTGAGGATGAATTTAGAAGCAATTGGGGTCATGCAGAGTTCAATCAGGGGAAGGATTGAGCCAGGGAGGTCATCCGAGGACACAGACCCTCAGGCTGAATGTACTGGGGGTCACAGAGAGGTCAATGTGGAGAATCGTCAAGGCAGTTGGGGTCACGTGGGGTCACTGAGGATGAATTTACAAGCAATTGGGGTCATGCAGAGTTCAAAGCTGGTGAGGAGCACACTATGCAGGTCATCTGAGGACACAGACCCTGAGGATGAATGTAGTGGGGGTCACAGACAGGTCAATGTGGAAAAATTTCCAGGCAGTTGGGGTCACCTAGGGTCACTGAGGATGAATTTAGAAGCAATTGGGGTCATGCAGAGTTCAATCAGGGGAAGGATTGAGCCAGGGAGGTCATCCGAGGACACAGACCCTCAGGCTGAATGTACTGGGGGTCACAGAGAGGTCAATGTGGAGAATCGTCAAGGCAGTTGGGGTCACGTGGGGTCACTGAGGATGAATTTACAAGCAATTGGGGTCATGCAGAGTTCAAAGCTGGTGAGGAGCACACTATGCAGGTCATCTGAGGACACAGACCCTGAGGATGAATGTAGTGGGGGTCACAGACAGGTCAATGTGGAAAAATTTCCAGGCAGTTGGGGTCACCTAGGGTCACTGAGGATGAATTTAGAAGCAATTGGGGTCATGCAGAGTTCAATCAGGGGAAGGATTGAGCCAGGGAGGTCATCCGAGGACACAGACCCTCAGGCTGAATGTACTGGGGGTCACAGAGAGGTCAATGTGGAGAATCGTCAAGGCAGTTGGGGTCACGTGGGGTCACTGAGGATGAATTTACAAGCAATTGGGGTCATGCAGAGTTCAAAGCTGGTGAGGAGCACACTATGCAGGTCATCTGAGGACACAGACCCTGAGGATGAATGTAGTGGGGGTCACAGACAGGTCAATGTGGAAAAATTTCCAGGCAGTTGGGGTCACCTAGGGTCACTGAGGATGAATTTAGAAGCAATTGGGGTCATGCAGAGTTCAATCAGGGGAAGGATTGAGCCAGGGAGGTCATCCGAGGACACAGACCCTCAGGCTGAATGTACTGGGGGTCACAGAGAGGTCAATGTGGAGAATCGTCAAGGCAGTTGGGGTCACGTGGGGTCACTGAGGATGAATTTACAAGCAATTGGGGTCATGCAGAGTTCAAAGCTGGTGAGGAGCACACTATGCAGGTCATCTGAGGACACAGACCCTGAGGATGAATGTAGTGGGGGTCACAGACAGGTCAATGTGGAAAAATTTCCAGGCAGTTGGGGTCACCTAGGGTCACTGAGGATGAATTTAGAAGCAATTGGGGTCATGCAGAGTTCAATCAGGGGAAGGATTGAGCCAGGGAGGTCATCCGAGGACACAGACCCTCAGGCTGAATGTACTGGGGGTCACAGAGAGGTCAATGTGGAGAATCGTCAAGGCAGTTGGGGTCACGTGGGGTCACTGAGGATGAATTTACAAGCAATTGGGGTCATGCAGAGTTCAAAGCTGGTGAGGAGCACACTATGCAGGTCATCTGAGGACACAGACCCTGAGGATGAATGTAGTGGGGGTCACAGACAGGTCAATGTGGAAAAATTTCCAGGCAGTTGGGGTCACCTAGGGTCACTGAGGATGAATTTAGAAGCAATTGGGGTCATGCAGAGTTCAATCAGGGGAAGGATTGAGCCAGGGAGGTCATCCGAGGACACAGACCCTCAGGCTGAATGTACTGGGGGTCACAGAGAGGTCAATGTGGAGAATCGTCAAGGCAGTTGGGGTCACGTGGGGTCACTGAGGATGAATTTACAAGCAATTGGGGTCATGCAGAGTTCAAAGCTGGTGAGGAGCACACTATGCAGGTCATCTGAGGACACAGACCCTGAGGATGAATGTAGTGGGGGTCACAGACAGGTCAATGTGGAAAAATTTCCAGGCAGTTGGGGTCACCTAGGGTCACTGAGGATGAATTTAGAAGCAATTGGGGTCATGCAGAGTTCAATCAGGGGAAGGATTGAGCCAGGGAGGTCATCCGAGGACACAGACCCTCAGGCTGAATGTACTGGGGGTCACAGAGAGGTCAATGTGGAGAACCGTCAAGGCAGTTGGGGTCACGTGGGGTCACTGAGGATGAATTTACAAGCAATTGGGGTCATGCAGAGTTCAAAGCTGGTGAGGAGCACACTATGCAGGTCATCTGAGGACACAGACCCTGAGGATGAATGTAGTGGGGGTCACAGACAGGTCAATGTGGAAAAATTTCCAGGCAGTTGGGGTCACCTAGGGTCACTGAGGATGAATTTAGAAGCAATTGGGGTCATGCAGAGTTCAATCAGGGGAAGGATTGAGCCAGGGAGGTCATCCGAGGACACAGACCCTCAGGCTGAATGTACTGGGGGTCACAGAGAGGTCAATGTGGAGAACCGTCAAGGCAGTTGGGGTCACGTGGGGTCACTGAGGATGAATTTACAAGCAATTGGGGTCATGCAGAGTTCAAAGCTGGTGAGGAGCACACTATGCAGGTCATCTGAGGACACAGACCCTGAGGATGAATGTAGTGGGGGTCACAGACAGGTCAATGTGGAAAAATTTCCAGGCAGTTGGGGTCACCTAGGGTCACTGAGGATGAATTTAGAAGCAATTGGGGTCATGCAGAGTTCAATCAGGGGAAGGATTGAGCCAGGGAGGTCATCCGAGGACACAGACCCTCAGGCTGAATGTACTGGGGGTCACAGAGAGGTCAATGTGGAGAACCGTCAAGGCAGTTGGGGTCACGTGGGGTCACTGAGGATGAATTTAGAAGCAATTGGGGTCATGCAGAGTTCAATCGGGGTGAGGAGCAGACCATGCAGGTCATCTGAGGACACGAATTTACAAGCAATTGGGGTCATGCAGAGTTCAATCAGGGTGAGGAGCAGACCATGCAGGTCATCTGAGGACACGGACCCTCATGCTGAATGTAGTGGGGGTCACAGACAGGTCAATGTGGAAAAATTTCCAGGCAGTTGGGGTCACCTAGGGTCACTGAGGATGAATTTAGAAGCAATTGGGGTCATGCAGAGTTCAATCAGGGGAAGGATTGAGCCAGGGAGGTCATCCGAGGACACAGACCCTCAGGCTGAATGTACTGGGGGTCACAGAGAGGTCAATGTGGAGAACCGTCAAGGCAGTTGGGGTCACGTGGGGTCACTGAGGATGAATTTAGAAGCAATTGGGGTCATGCAGAGTTCAATCGGGGTGAGGAGCAGACCATGCAGGTCATCTGAGGACACGAATTTACAAGCAATTGGGGTCATGCAGAGTTCAATCAGGGTGAGGAGCAGACCATGCAGGTCATCTGAGGACACGGACCCTCATGCTGAATGTAGTGGGGGTCACAGACAGGTCAATGTGGAAAAATTTCCAGGCAGTTGGGGTCACCTAGGGTCACTGAGGATGAATTTAGAAGCAATTGGGGTCATGCAGAGTTCAATCAGGGGAAGGATTGAGCCAGGGAGGTCATCCGAGGACACAGACCCTCAGGCTGAATGTACTGGGGGTCACAGAGAGGTCAATGTGGAGAACCGTCAAGGCAGTTGGGGTCACGTGGGGTCACTGAGGATGAATTTAGAAGCAATTGGGGTCATGCAGAGTTCAATCGGGGTGAGGAGCAGACCATGCAGGTCATCTGAGGACACGAATTTACAAGCAATTGGGGTCATGCAGAGTTCAATCAGGGTGAGGAGCAGACCATGCAGGTCATCTGAGGACACGGACCCTCATGCTGAATGTAGTGGGGGTCACAGACAGGTCAATGTGGAAAAATTTCCAGGCAGTTGGGGTCACCTAGGGTCACTGAGGATGAATTTAGAAGCAATTGGGGTCATGCAGAGTTCAATCAGGGGAAGGATTGAGCCAGGGAGGTCATCCGAGGACACAGACCCTCAGGCTGAATGTACTGGGGGTCACAGAGAGGTCAATGTGGAGAACCGTCAAGGCAGTTGGGGTCACGTGGGGTCACTGAGGATGAATTTAGAAGCAATTGGGGTCATGCAGAGTTCAATCGGGGTGAGGAGCAGACCATGCAGGTCATCTGAGGACACGAATTTACAAGCAATTGGGGTCATGCAGAGTTCAATCAGGGTGAGGAGCAGACCATGCAGGTCATCTGAGGACACGGACCCTCATGCTGAATGTAGTGGGGGTCACAGACAGGTCAATGTGGAAAAATTTCCAGGCAGTTGGGGTCACCTAGGGTCACTGAGGATGAATTTAGAAGCAATTGGGGTCATGCAGAGTTCAATCAGGGGAAGGATTGAGCCAGGGAGGTCATCCGAGGACACAGACCCTCAGGCTGAATGTACTGGGGGTCACAGAGAGGTCAATGTGGAGAACCGTCAAGGCAGTTGGGGTCACGTGGGGTCACTGAGGATGAATTTAGAAGCAATTGGGGTCATGCAGAGTTCAATCGGGGTGAGGAGCAGACCATGCAGGTCATCTGAGGACACGAATTTACAAGCAATTGGGGTCATGCAGAGTTCAATCAGGGTGAGGAGCAGACCATGCAGGTCATCTGAGGACACGGACCCTCATGCTGAATGTAGTGGGGGTCACAGACAGGTCAATGTGGAAAAATTTCCAGGCAGTTGGGGTCACCTAGGGTCACTGAGGATGAATTTAGAAGCAATTGGGGTCATGCAGAGTTCAATCAGGGGAAGGATTGAGCCAGGGAGGTCATCCGAGGACACAGACCCTCAGGCTGAATGTACTGGGGGTCACAGAGAGGTCAATGTGGAGAACCGTCAAGGCAGTTGGGGTCACGTGGGGTCACTGAGGATGAATTTAGAAGCAATTGGGGTCATGCAGAGTTCAATCGGGGTGAGGAGCAGACCATGCAGGTCATCTGAGGACACGAATTTACAAGCAATTGGGGTCATGCAGAGTTCAATCAGGGTGAGGAGCAGACCATGCAGGTCATCTGAGGACACGGACCCTCATGCTGAATGTAGTGGGGGTCACAGACAGGTCAATGTGGAAAAATTTCCAGGCAGTTGGGGTCACCTAGGGTCACTGAGGATGAATTTAGAAGCAATTGGGGTCATGCAGAGTTCAATCAGGGGAAGGATTGAGCCAGGGAGGTCATCCGAGGACACAGACCCTCAGGCTGAATGTACTGGGGGTCACAGAGAGGTCAATGTGGAGAACCGTCAAGGCAGTTGGGGTCACGTGGGGTCACTGAGGATGAATTTAGAAGCAATTGGGGTCATGCAGAGTTCAATCGGGGTGAGGAGCAGACCATGCAGGTCATCTGAGGACACGAATTTACAAGCAATTGGGGTCATGCAGAGTTCAATCAGGGTGAGGAGCAGACCATGCAGGTCATCTGAGGACACGGACCCTCATGCTGAATGTAGTGGGGGTCACAGACAGGTCAATGTGGAAAAATTTCCAGGCAGTTGGGGTCACCTAGGGTCACTGAGGATGAATTTAGAAGCAATTGGGGTCATGCAGAGTTCAATCAGGGGAAGGATTGAGCCAGGGAGGTCATCCGAGGACACAGACCCTCAGGCTGAATGTACTGGGGGTCACAGAGAGGTCAATGTGGAGAACCGTCAAGGCAGTTGGGGTCACGTGGGGTCACTGAGGATGAATTTAGAAGCAATTGGGGTCATGCAGAGTTCAATCGGGGTGAGGAGCAGACCATGCAGGTCATCTGAGGACACGAATTTACAAGCAATTGGGGTCATGCAGAGTTCAATCAGGGTGAGGAGCAGACCATGCAGGTCATCTGAGGACACGAATTTACAAGCAATTGGGGTCATGCAGAGTTCAATCAGGGTGAGGAGCAGACCATGCAGGTCATCTGAGGACACGGACCCTCATGCTGAATGTAGTGGGGGTCACAGACAGGTCAATGTGGAAAAATTTCCAGGCAGTTGGGGTCACCTAGGGTCACTGAGGATGAATTTAGAAGCAATTGGGGTCATGCAGAGTTCAATCAGGGGAAGGATTGAGCCAGGGAGGTCATCCGAGGACACAGACCCTCAGGCTGAATGTACTGGGGGTCACAGAGAGGTCAATGTGGAGAACCGTCAAGGCAGTTGGGGTCACGTGGGGTCACTGAGGATGAATTTAGAAGCAATTGGGGTCATGCAGAGTTCAATCGGGGTGAGGAGCAGACCATGCAGGTCATCTGAGGACACGAATTTACAAGCAATTGGGGTCATGCAGAGTTCAATCAGGGTGAGGAGCAGACCATGCAGGTCATCTGAGGACACGGACCCTCATGCTGAATGTAGTGGGGGTCACAGACAGGTCAATGTGGAAAAATTTCCAGGCAGTTGGGGTCACCTAGGGTCACTGAGGATGAATTTAGAAGCAATTGGGGTCATGCAGAGTTCAATCAGGGGAAGGATTGAGCCAGGGAGGTCATCCGAGGACACAGACCCTCAGGCTGAATGTACTGGGGGTCACAGAGAGGTCAATGTGGAGAACCGTCAAGGCAGTTGGGGTCACGTGGGGTCACTGAGGATGAATTTAGAAGCAATTGGGGTCATGCAGAGTTCAATCGGGGTGAGGAGCAGACCATGCAGGTCATCTGAGGACACGAATTTACAAGCAATTGGGGTCATGCAGAGTTCAATCAGGGTGAGGAGCAGACCATGCAGGTCATCTGAGGACACGGACCCTCATGCTGAATGTAGTGGGGGTCACAGACAGGTCAATGTGGAAAAATTTCCAGGCAGTTGGGGTCACCTAGGGTCACTGAGGATGAATTTAGAAGCAATTGGGGTCATGCAGAGTTCAATCAGGGGAAGGATTGAGCCAGGGAGGTCATCCGAGGACACAGACCCTCAGGCTGAATGTACTGGGGGTCACAGAGAGGTCAATGTGGAGAACCGTCAAGGCAGTTGGGGTCACGTGGGGTCACTGAGGATGAATTTAGAAGCAATTGGGGTCATGCAGAGTTCAATCGGGGTGAGGAGCAGACCATGCAGGTCATCTGAGGACACGAATTTACAAGCAATTGGGGTCATGCAGAGTTCAATCAGGGTGAGGAGCAGACCATGCAGGTCATCTGAGGACACGGACCCTCATGCTGAATGTAGTGGGGGTCACAGACAGGTCAATGTGGAAAAATTTCCAGGCAGTTGGGGTCACCTAGGGTCACTGAGGATGAATTTAGAAGCAATTGGGGTCATGCAGAGTTCAATCAGGGGAAGGATTGAGCCAGGGAGGTCATCCGAGGACACAGACCCTCAGGCTGAATGTACTGGGGGTCACAGAGAGGTCAATGTGGAGAACCGTCAAGGCAGTTGGGGTCACGTGGGGTCACTGAGGATGAATTTAGAAGCAATTGGGGTCATGCAGAGTTCAATCGGGGTGAGGAGCAGACCATGCAGGTCATCTGAGGACACGAATTTACAAGCAATTGGGGTCATGCAGAGTTCAATCAGGGTGAGGAGCAGACCATGCAGGTCATCTGAGGACACGGACCCTCATGCTGAATGTAGTGGGGGTCACAGACAGGTCAATGTGGAAAAATTTCCAGGCAGTTGGGGTCACCTAGGGTCACTGAGGATGAATTTAGAAGCAATTGGGGTCATGCAGAGTTCAATCAGGGGAAGGATTGAGCCAGGGAGGTCATCCGAGGACACAGACCCTCAGGCTGAATGTACTGGGGGTCACAGAGAGGTCAATGTGGAGAACCGTCAAGGCAGTTGGGGTCACGTGGGGTCACTGAGGATGAATTTAGAAGCAATTGGGGTCATGCAGAGTTCAATCGGGGTGAGGAGCAGACCATGCAGGTCATCTGAGGACACGAATTTACAAGCAATTGGGGTCATGCAGAGTTCAATCAGGGTGAGGAGCAGACCATGCAGGTCATCTGAGGACACGGACCCTCATGCTGAATGTAGTGGGGGTCACAGACAGGTCAATGTGGAAAAATTTCCAGGCAGTTGGGGTCACCTAGGGTCACTGAGGATGAATTTAGAAGCAATTGGGGTCATGCAGAGTTCAATCAGGGGAAGGATTGAGCCAGGGAGGTCATCCGAGGACACAGACCCTCAGGCTGAATGTACTGGGGGTCACAGAGAGGTCAATGTGGAGAACCGTCAAGGCAGTTGGGGTCACGTGGGGTCACTGAGGATGAATTTAGAAGCAATTGGGGTCATGCAGAGTTCAATCGGTGTGAGGAGCAGACCATGCAGGTCATCTGAGGACACGAATTTACAAGCAATTGGGGTCATGCAGAGTTCAATCAGGGTGAGGAGCAGACCATGCAGGTCATCTGAGGACACGGACCCTCATGCTGAATGTAGTGGGGGTCACAGACAGGTCAATGTGGAAAAATTTCCAGGCAGTTGGGGTCACCTAGGGTCACTGAGGATGAATTTAGAAGCAATTGGGGTCATGCAGAGTTCAATCAGGGGAAGGATTGAGCCAGGGAGGTCATCCGAGGACACAGACCCTCAGGCTGAATGTACTGGGGGTCACAGAGAGGTCAATGTGGAGAACCGTCAAGGCAGTTGGGGTCACGTGGGGTCACTGAGGATGAATTTAGAAGCAATTGGGGTCATGCAGAGTTCAATCGGGGTGAGGAGCAGACCATGCAGGTCATCTGAGGACACGAATTTACAAGCAATTGGGGTCATGCAGAGTTCAATCAGGGTGAGGAGCAGACCATGCAGGTCATCTGAGGACACGGACCCTCATGCTGAATGTAGTGGGGGTCACAGACAGGTCAATGTGGAAAAATTTCCAGGCAGTTGGGGTCACCTAGGGTCACTGAGGATGAATTTAGAAGCAATTGGGGTCATGCAGAGTTCAATCAGGGGAAGGATTGAGCCAGGGAGGTCATCCGAGGACACAGACCCTCAGGCTGAATGTACTGGGGGTCACAGAGAGGTCAATGTGGAGAACCGTCAAGGCAGTTGGGGTCACGTGGGGTCACTGAGGATGAATTTAGAAGCAATTGGGGTCATGCAGAGTTCAATCGGGGTGAGGAGCAGACCATGCAGGTCATCTGAGGACACGAATTTACAAGCAATTGGGGTCATGCAGAGTTCAATCAGGGTGAGGAGCAGACCATGCAGGTCATCTGAGGACACGGACCCTCATGCTGAATGTAGTGGGGGTCACAGACAGGTCAATGTGGAAAAATTTCCAGGCAGTTGGGGTCACCTAGGGTCACTGAGGATGAATTTAGAAGCAATTGGGGTCATGCAGAGTTCAATCAGGGGAAGGATTGAGCCAGGGAGGTCATCCGAGGACACAGACCCTCAGGCTGAATGTACTGGGGGTCACAGAGAGGTCAATGTGGAGAACCGTCAAGGCAGTTGGGGTCACGTGGGGTCACTGAGGATGAATTTAGAAGCAATTGGGGTCATGCAGAGTTCAATCGGGGTGAGGAGCAGACCATGCAGGTCATCTGAGGACACGAATTTACAAGCAATTGGGGTCATGCAGAGTTCAATCAGGGTGAGGAGCAGACCATGCAGGTCATCTGAGGACACGGACCCTCATGCTGAATGTAGTGGGGGTCACAGACAGGTCAATGTGGAAAAATTTCCAGGCAGTTGGGGTCACCTAGGGTCACTGAGGATGAATTTAGAAGCAATTGGGGTCATGCAGAGTTCAATCAGGGGAAGGATTGAGCCAGGGAGGTCATCCGAGGACACAGACCCTCAGGCTGAATGTACTGGGGGTCACAGAGAGGTCAATGTGGAGAACCGTCAAGGCAGTTGGGGTCACGTGGGGTCACTGAGGATGAATTTAGAAGCAATTGGGGTCATGCAGAGTTCAATCGGGGTGAGGAGCAGACCATGCAGGTCATCTGAGGACACGAATTTACAAGCAATTGGGGTCATGCAGAGTTCAATCAGGGTGAGGAGCAGACCATGCAGGTCATCTGAGGACACGGACCCTCATGCTGAATGTAGTGGGGGTCACAGACAGGTCAATGTGGAAAAATTTCCAGGCAGTTGGGGTCACCTAGGGTCACTGAGGATGAATTTAGAAGCAATTGGGGTCATGCAGAGTTCAATCAGGGGAAGGATTGAGCCAGGGAGGTCATCCGAGGACACAGACCCTCAGGCTGAATGTACTGGGGGTCACAGAGAGGTCAATGTGGAGAACCGTCAAGGCAGTTGGGGTCACGTGGGGTCACTGAGGATGAATTTAGAAGCAATTGGGGTCATGCAGAGTTCAATCGGGGTGAGGAGCAGACCATGCAGGTCATCTGAGGACACGAATTTACAAGCAATTGGGGTCATGCAGAGTTCAATCAGGGTGAGGAGCAGACCATGCAGGTCATCTGAGGACACGGACCCTCATGCTGAATGTAGTGGGGGTCACAGACAGGTCAATGTGGAAAAATTTCCAGGCAGTTGGGGTCACCTAGGGTCACTGAGGATGAATTTAGAAGCAATTGGGGTCATGCAGAGTTCAATCAGGGGAAGGATTGAGCCAGGGAGGTCATCCGAGGACACAGACCCTCAGGCTGAATGTACTGGGGGTCACAGAGAGGTCAATGTGGAGAACCGTCAAGGCAGTTGGGGTCACGTGGGGTCACTGAGGATGAATTTAGAAGCAATTGGGGTCATGCAGAGTTCAATCGGGGTGAGGAGCAGACCATGCAGGTCATCTGAGGACACGAATTTACAAGCAATTGGGGTCATGCAGAGTTCAATCAGGGTGAGGAGCAGACCATGCAGGTCATCTGAGGACACGGACCCTCATGCTGAATGTAGTGGGGGTCACAGACAGGTCAATGTGGAAAAATTTCCAGGCAGTTGGGGTCACCTAGGGTCACTGAGGATGAATTTAGAAGCAATTGGGGTCATGCAGAGTTCAATCAGGGGAAGGATTGAGCCAGGGAGGTCATCCGAGGACACAGACCCTCAGGCTGAATGTACTGGGGGTCACAGAGAGGTCAATGTGGAGAACCGTCAAGGCAGTTGGGGTCACGTGGGGTCACTGAGGATGAATTTAGAAGCAATTGGGGTCATGCAGAGTTCAATCGGGGTGAGGAGCAGACCATGCAGGTCATCTGAGGACACGAATTTACAAGCAATTGGGGTCATGCAGAGTTCAATCAGGGTGAGGAGCAGACCATGCAGGTCATCTGAGGACACGGACCCTCATGCTGAATGTAGTGGGGGTCACAGACAGGTCAATGTGGAAAAATTTCCAGGCAGTTGGGGTCACCTAGGGTCACTGAGGATGAATTTAGAAGCAATTGGGGTCATGCAGAGTTCAATCAGGGGAAGGATTGAGCCAGGGAGGTCATCCGAGGACACAGACCCTCAGGCTGAATGTACTGGGGGTCACAGAGAGGTCAATGTGGAGAACCGTCAAGGCAGTTGGGGTCATGTGGGGTCACTGAGGATGAATTTAGAAGCAATTGGGGTCATGCAGAGTTCAATCGGGGTGAGGAGCAGACCATGCAGGTCATCTGAGGACACGAATTTACAAGCAATTGGGGTCATGCAGAGTTCAATCAGGGTGAGGAGCAGACCATGCAGGTCATCTGAGGACACGGACCCTCATGCTGAATGTAGTGGGGGTCACAGACAGGTCAATGTGGAAAAATTTCCAGGCAGTTGGGGTCACCTAGGGTCACTGAGGATGAATTTAGAAGCAATTGGGGTCATGCAGAGTTCAATCAGGGGAAGGATTGAGCCAGGGAGGTCATCCGAGGACACAGACCCTCAGGCTGAATGTACTGGGGGTCACAGAGAGGTCAATGTGGAGAACCGTCAAGGCAGTTGGGGTCACGTGGGGTCACTGAGGATGAATTTAGAAGCAATTGGGGTCATGCAGAGTTCAATCGGGGTGAGGAGCAGACCATGCAGGTCATCTGAGGACACGAATTTACAAGCAATTGGGGTCATGCAGAGTTCAATCAGGGTGAGGAGCAGACCATGCAGGTCATCTGAGGACACGGACCCTCATGCTGAATGTAGTGGGGGTCACAGACAGGTCAATGTGGAAAAATTTCCAGGCAGTTGGGGTCACCTAGGGTCACTGAGGATGAATTTAGAAGCAATTGGGGTCATGCAGAGTTCAATCAGGGGAAGGATTGAGCCAGGGAGGTCATCCGAGGACACAGACCCTCAGGCTGAATGTACTGGGGGTCACAGAGAGGTCAATGTGGAGAACCGTCAAGGCAGTTGGGGTCACGTGGGGTCACTGAGGATGAATTTAGAAGCAATTGGGGTCATGCAGAGTTCAATCGGGGTGAGGAGCAGACCATGCAGGTCATCTGAGGACACGAATTTACAAGCAATTGGGGTCATGCAGAGTTCAATCAGGGTGAGGAGCAGACCATGCAGGTCATCTGAGGACACGGACCCTCATGCTGAATGTAGTGGGGGTCACAGACAGGTCAATGTGGAAAAATTTCCAGGCAGTTGGGGTCACCTAGGGTCACTGAGGATGAATTTAGAAGCAATTGGGGTCATGCAGAGTTCAATCAGGGGAAGGATTGAGCCAGGGAGGTCATCCGAGGACACAGACCCTCAGGCTGAATGTACTGGGGGTCACAGAGAGGTCAATGTGGAGAACCGTCAAGGCAGTTGGGGTCACGTGGGGTCACTGAGGATGAATTTAGAAGCAATTGGGGTCATGCAGAGTTCAATCGGGGTGAGGAGCAGACCATGCAGGTCATCTGAGGACACGAATTTACAAGCAATTGGGGTCATGCAGAGTTCAATCAGGGTGAGGAGCAGACCATGCAGGTCATCTGAGGACACGGACCCTCATGCTGAATGTAGTGGGGGTCACAGACAGGTCAATGTGGAAAAATTTCCAGGCAGTTGGGGTCACCTAGGGTCACTGAGGATGAATTTACAAGCAATTGGGGTCATGCAGAGTTCAATCAGGGGAAGGATTGAGCCAGGGAGGTCATCCGAGGACACAGACCCTCAGGCTGAATGTACTGGGGGTCACAGAGAGGTCAATGTGGAGAACCGTCAAGGCAGTTGGGGTCACGTGGGGTCACTGAGGATGAATTTAGAAGCAATTGGGGTCATGCAGAGTTCAATCGGGGTGAGGAGCAGACCATGCAGGTCATCTGAGGACACGAATTTACAAGCAATTGGGGTCATGCAGAGTTCAATCAGGGTGAGGAGCAGACCATGCAGGTCATCTGAGGACACGGACCCTCATGCTGAATGTAGTGGGGGTCACAGACAGGTCAATGTGGAAAAATTTCCAGGCAGTTGGGGTCACCTAGGGTCACTGAGGATGAATTTACAAGCAATTGGGGTCATGCAGAGTTCAATCAGGGGAAGGATTGAGCCAGGGAGGTCATCCGAGGACACAGACCCTCAGGCTGAATGTACTGGGGGTCACAGAGAGGTCAATGTGGAGAACCGTCAAGGCAGTTGGGGTCACGTGGGGTCACTGAGGATGAATTTAGAAGCAATTGGGGTCATGCAGAGTTCAATCGGGGTGAGGAGCAGACCATGCAGGTCATCTGAGGACACGAATTTACAAGCAATTGGGGTCATGCAGAGTTCAATCAGGGTGAGGAGCAGACCATGCAGGTCATCTGAGGACACGGACCCTCATGCTGAATGTAGTGGGGGTCACAGACAGGTCAATGTGGAAAAATTTCCAGGCAGTTGGGGTCACCTAGGGTCACTGAGGATGAATTTACAAGCTATTGGGGTCATGCAGAGTTCAATCAGGGGAAGGATTGAGCCAGGGAGGTCATCCGAGGACACAGACCCTCAGGCTGAATGTACTGGGGGTCACAGAGAGGTCAATGTGGAGAACCGTCAAGGCAGTTGGGGTCACGTGGGGTCACTGAGGATGAATTTAGAAGCAATTGGGGTCATGCAGAGTTCAATCGGGGTGAGGAGCAGACCATGCAGGTCATCTGAGGACACGAATTTACAAGCAATTGGGGTCATGCAGAGTTCAATCAGGGTGAGGAGCAGACCATGCAGGTCATCTGAGGACACGGACCCTCATGCTGAATGTAGTGGGGGTCACAGACAGGTCAATGTGGAAAAATTTCCAGGCAGTTGGGGTCACCTAGGGTCACTGAGGATGAATTTAGAAGCAATTGGGGTCATGCAGAGTTCAATCAGGGGAAGGATTGAGCCAGGGAGGTCATCCGAGGACACAGACCCTCAGGCTGAATGTACTGGGGGTCACAGAGAGGTCAATGTGGAGAACCGTCAAGGCAGTTGGGGTCACGTGGGGTCACTGAGGATGAATTTAGAAGCAATTGGGGTCATGCAGAGTTCAATCGGGGTGAGGAGCAGACCATGCAGGTCATCTGAGGACACGAATTTACAAGCAATTGGGGTCATGCAGAGTTCAATCAGGGTGAGGAGCAGACCATGCAGGTCATCTGAGGACACGGACCCTCATGCTGAATGTAGTGGGGGTCACAGACAGGTCAATGTGGAAAAATTTCCAGGCAGTTGGGGTCACCTAGGGTCACTGAGGATGAATTTAGAAGCAATTGGGGTCATGCAGAGTTCAATCAGGGGAAGGATTGAGCCAGGGAGGTCATCCGAGGACACAGACCCTCAGGCTGAATGTACTGGGGGTCACAGAGAGGTCAATGTGGAGAACCGTCAAGGCAGTTGGGGTCACGTGGGGTCACTGAGGATGAATTTAGAAGCAATTGGGGTCATGCAGAGTTCAATCGGGGTGAGGAGCAGACCATGCAGGTCATCTGAGGACACGAATTTACAAGCAATTGGGGTCATGCAGAGTTCAATCAGGGTGAGGAGCAGACCATGCAGGTCATCTGAGGACACGGACCCTCATGCTGAATGTAGTGGGGGTCACAGACAGGTCAATGTGGAAAAATTTCCAGGCAGTTGGGGTCACCTAGGGTCACTGAGGATGAATTTACAAGCTATTGGGGTCATGCAGAGTTCAATCAGGGGAAGGATTGAGCCAGGGAGGTCATCCGAGGACACAGACCCTCAGGCTGAATGTACTGGGGGTCACAGAGAGGTCAATGTGGAGAACCGTCAAGGCAGTTGGGGTCACGTGGGGTCACTGAGGATGAATTTAGAAGCAATTGGGGTCATGCAGAGTTCAATCGGGGTGAGGAGCAGACCATGCAGGTCATCTGAGGACACGAATTTACAAGCAATTGGGGTCATGCAGAGTTCAATCAGGGTGAGGAGCAGACCATGCAGGTCATCTGAGGACACGGACCCTCATGCTGAATGTAGTGGGGGTCACAGACAGGTCAATGTGGAAAAATTTCCAGGCAGTTGGGGTCACCTAGGGTCACTGAGGATGAATTTACAAGCTATTGGGGTCATGCAGAGTTCAATCAGGGGAAGGATTGAGCCAGGGAGGTCATCCGAGGACACAGACCCTCAGGCTGAATGTACTGGGGGTCACAGAGAGGTCAATGTGGAGAACCGTCAAGGCAGTTGGGGTCACGTGGGGTCACTGAGGATGAATTTAGAAGCAATTGGGGTCATGCAGAGTTCAATCGGGGTGAGGAGCAGACCATGCAGGTCATCTGAGGACACGAATTTACAAGCAATTGGGGTCATGCAGAGTTCAATCAGGGTGAGGAGCAGACCATGCAGGTCATCTGAGGACACGGACCCTCATGCTGAATGTAGTGGGGGTCACAGACAGGTCAATGTGGAAAAATTTCCAGGCAGTTGGGGTCACCTAGGGTCACTGAGGATGAATTTACAAGCTATTGGGGTCATGCAGAGTTCAATCAGGGGAAGGATTGAGCCAGGGAGGTCATCCGAGGACACAGACCCTCAGGCTGAATGTACTGGGGGTCACAGAGAGGTCAATGTGGAGAACCGTCAAGGCAGTTGGGGTCACGTGGGGTCACTGAGGATGAATTTAGAAGCAATTGGGGTCATGCAGAGTTCAATCGGGGTGAGGAGCAGACCATGCAGGTCATCTGAGGACACGAATTTACAAGCAATTGGGGTCATGCAGAGTTCAATCAGGGTGAGGAGCAGACCATGCAGGTCATCTGAGGACACGGACCCTCATGCTGAATGTAGTGGGGGTCACAGACAGGTCAATGTGGAAAAATTTCCAGGCAGTTGGGGTCACCTAGGGTCACTGAGGATGAATTTACAAGCTATTGGGGTCATGCAGAGTTCAATCAGGGGAAGGATTGAGCCAGGGAGGTCATCCGAGGACACAGACCCTCAGGCTGAATGTACTGGGGGTCACAGAGAGGTCAATGTGGAGAACCGTCAAGGCAGTTGGGGTCACGTGGGGTCACTGAGGATGAATTTAGAAGCAATTGGGGTCATGCAGAGTTCAATCGGGGTGAGGAGCAGACCATGCAGGTCATCTGAGGACACGAATTTACAAGCAATTGGGGTCATGCAGAGTTCAATCAGGGTGAGGAGCAGACCATGCAGGTCATCTGAGGACACGGACCCTCATGCTGAATGTAGTGGGGGTCACAGACAGGTCAATGTGGAAAAATTTCCAGGCAGTTGGGGTCACCTAGGGTCACTGAGGATGAATTTACAAGCTATTGGGGTCATGCAGAGTTCAATCAGGGGAAGGATTGAGCCAGGGAGGTCATCCGAGGACACAGACCCTCAGGCTGAATGTACTGGGGGTCACAGAGAGGTCAATGTGGAGAACCGTCAAGGCAGTTGGGGTCACGTGGGGTCACTGAGGATGAATTTAGAAGCAATTGGGGTCATGCAGAGTTCAATCGGGGTGAGGAGCAGACCATGCAGGTCATCTGAGGACACGAATTTACAAGCAATTGGGGTCATGCAGAGTTCAATCAGGGTGAGGAGCAGACCATGCAGGTCATCTGAGGACACGGACCCTCATGCTGAATGTAGTGGGGGTCACAGACAGGTCAATGTGGAAAAATTTCCAGGCAGTTGGGGTCACCTAGGGTCACTGAGGATGAATTTACAAGCTATTGGGGTCATGCAGAGTTCAATCAGGGGAAGGATTGAGCCAGGGAGGTCATCCGAGGACACAGACCCTCAGGCTGAATGTACTGGGGGTCACAGAGAGGTCAATGTGGAGAACCGTCAAGGCAGTTGGGGTCACGTGGGGTCACTGAGGATGAATTTAGAAGCAATTGGGGTCATGCAGAGTTCAATCGGGGTGAGGAGCAGACCATGCAGGTCATCTGAGGACACGAATTTACAAGCAATTGGGGTCATGCAGAGTTCAATCAGGGTGAGGAGCAGACCATGCAGGTCATCTGAGGACACGGACCCTCATGCTGAATGTAGTGGGGGTCACAGACAGGTCAATGTGGAAAAATTTCCAGGCAGTTGGGGTCACCTAGGGTCACTGAGGATGAATTTACAAGCTATTGGGGTCATGCAGAGTTCAATCAGGGGAAGGATTGAGCCAGGGAGGTCATCCGAGGACACAGACCCTCAGGCTGAATGTACTGGGGGTCACAGAGAGGTCAATGTGGAGAACCGTCAAGGCAGTTGGGGTCACGTGGGGTCACTGAGGATGAATTTAGAAGCAATTGGGGTCATGCAGAGTTCAATCGGGGTGAGGAGCAGACCATGCAGGTCATCTGAGGACACGAATTTACAAGCAATTGGGGTCATGCAGAGTTCAATCAGGGTGAGGAGCAGACCATGCAGGTCATCTGAGGACACGGACCCTCATGCTGAATGTAGTGGGGGTCACAGACAGGTCAATGTGGAAAAATTTCCAGGCAGTTGGGGTCACCTAGGGTCACTGAGGATGAATTTACAAGCTATTGGGGTCATGCAGAGTTCAATCAGGGGAAGGATTGAGCCAGGGAGGTCATCCGAGGACACAGACCCTCAGGCTGAATGTACTGGGGGTCACAGAGAGGTCAATGTGGAGAACCGTCAAGGCAGTTGGGGTCACGTGGGGTCACTGAGGATGAATTTAGAAGCAATTGGGGTCATGCAGAGTTCAATCGGGGTGAGGAGCAGACCATGCAGGTCATCTGAGGACACGAATTTACAAGCAATTGGGGTCATGCAGAGTTCAATCAGGGTGAGGAGCAGACCATGCAGGTCATCTGAGGACACGGACCCTCATGCTGAATGTAGTGGGGGTCACAGACAGGTCAATGTGGAAAAATTTCCAGGCAGTTGGGGTCACCTAGGGTCACTGAGGATGAATTTACAAGCTATTGGGGTCATGCAGAGTTCAATCAGGGGAAGGATTGAGCCAGGGAGGTCATCCGAGGACACAGACCCTCAGGCTGAATGTACTGGGGGTCACAGAGAGGTCAATGTGGAGAACCGTCAAGGCAGTTGGGGTCACGTGGGGTCACTGAGGATGAATTTAGAAGCAATTGGGGTCATGCAGAGTTCAATCGGGGTGAGGAGCAGACCATGCAGGTCATCTGAGGACACGAATTTACAAGCAATTGGGGTCATGCAGAGTTCAATCAGGGTGAGGAGCAGACCATGCAGGTCATCTGAGGACACGGACCCTCATGCTGAATGTAGTGGGGGTCACAGACAGGTCAATGTGGAAAAATTTCCAGGCAGTTGGGGTCACCTAGGGTCACTGAGGATGAATTTACAAGCTATTGGGGTCATGCAGAGTTCAATCAGGGGAAGGATTGAGCCAGGGAGGTCATCCGAGGACACAGACCCTCAGGCTGAATGTACTGGGGGTCACAGAGAGGTCAATGTGGAGAACCGTCAAGGCAGTTGGGGTCACGTGGGGTCACTGAGGATGAATTTAGAAGCAATTGGGGTCATGCAGAGTTCAATCGGGGTGAGGAGCAGACCATGCAGGTCATCTGAGGACACGAATTTACAAGCAATTGGGGTCATGCAGAGTTCAATCAGGGTGAGGAGCAGACCATGCAGGTCATCTGAGGACACGGACCCTCATGCTGAATGTAGTGGGGGTCACAGACAGGTCAATGTGGAAAAATTTCCAGGCAGTTGGGGTCACCTAGGGTCACTGAGGATGAATTTACAAGCTATTGGGGTCATGCAGAGTTCAATCAGGGGAAGGATTGAGCCAGGGAGGTCATCCGAGGACACAGACCCTCAGGCTGAATGTACTGGGGGTCACAGAGAGGTCAATGTGGAGAACCGTCAAGGCAGTTGGGGTCACGTGGGGTCACTGAGGATGAATTTAGAAGCAATTGGGGTCATGCAGAGTTCAATCGGGGTGAGGAGCAGACCATGCAGGTCATCTGAGGACACGAATTTACAAGCAATTGGGGTCATGCAGAGTTCAATCAGGGTGAGGAGCAGACCATGCAGGTCATCTGAGGACACGGACCCTCATGCTGAATGTAGTGGGGGTCACAGACAGGTCAATGTGGAAAAATTTCCAGGCAGTTGGGGTCACCTAGGGTCACTGAGGATGAATTTACAAGCTATTGGGGTCATGCAGAGTTCAATCAGGGGAAGGATTGAGCCAGGGAGGTCATCCGAGGACACAGACCCTCAGGCTGAATGTACTGGGGGTCACAGAGAGGTCAATGTGGAGAACCGTCAAGGCAGTTGGGGTCACGTGGGGTCACTGAGGATGAATTTAGAAGCAATTGGGGTCATGCAGAGTTCAATCGGGGTGAGGAGCAGACCATGCAGGTCATCTGAGGACACGAATTTACAAGCAATTGGGGTCATGCAGAGTTCAATCAGGGTGAGGAGCAGACCATGCAGGTCATCTGAGGACACGGACCCTCATGCTGAATGTAGTGGGGGTCACAGACAGGTCAATGTGGAAAAATTTCCAGGCAGTTGGGGTCACCTAGGGTCACTGAGGATGAATTTACAAGCTATTGGGGTCATGCAGAGTTCAATCAGGGGAAGGATTGAGCCAGGGAGGTCATCCGAGGACACAGACCCTCAGGCTGAATGTACTGGGGGTCACAGAGAGGTCAATGTGGAGAACCGTCAAGGCAGTTGGGGTCACGTGGGGTCACTGAGGATGAATTTAGAAGCAATTGGGGTCATGCAGAGTTCAATCGGGGTGAGGAGCAGACCATGCAGGTCATCTGAGGACACGAATTTACAAGCAATTGGGGTCATGCAGAGTTCAATCAGGGTGAGGAGCAGACCATGCAGGTCATCTGAGGACACGGACCCTCATGCTGAATGTAG
This sequence comes from Trachemys scripta elegans, assembly GCF_013100865.1. Taxonomy (NCBI): domain Eukaryota; kingdom Metazoa; phylum Chordata; order Testudines; family Emydidae; genus Trachemys; species Trachemys scripta. Next base: position 22,710,541 of record NC_048302.1, on the reverse strand, counting down.
TGGGGGTCACAGACAGGTCAATGTGGAAAAATTTCCAGGCAGTTGGGGTCACCTAGGGTCACTGAGGATGAATTTACAAGCTATTGGGGTCATGCAGAGTTCAATCAGGGGAAGGATTGAGCCAGGGAGGTCATCCGAGGACACAGACCCTCAGGCTGAATGTACTGGGGGTCACAGAGAGGTCAATGTGGAGAACCGTCAAGGCAGTTGGGGTCACGTGGGGTCACTGAGGATGAATTTAGAAGCAATTGGGGTCATGCAGAGTTCAATCGGGGTGAGGAGCAGACCATGCAGGTCATCTGAGGACACGAATTTACAAGCAATTGGGGTCATGCAGAGTTCAATCAGGGTGAGGAGCAGACCATGCAGGTCATCTGAGGACACGGACCCTCATGCTGAATGTAGTGGGGGTCACAGACAGGTCAATGTGGAAAAATTTCCAGGCAGTTGGGGTCACCTAGGGTCACTGAGGATGAATTTACAAGCTATTGGGGTCATGCAGAGTTCAATCAGGGGAAGGATTGAGCCAGGGAGGTCATCCGAGGACACAGACCCTCAGGCTGAATGTACTGGGGGTCACAGAGAGGTCAATGTGGAGAACCGTCAAGGCAGTTGGGGTCACGTGGGGTCACTGAGGATGAATTTAGAAGCAATTGGGGTCATGCAGAGTTCAATCGGGGTGAGGAGCAGACCATGCAGGTCATCTGAGGACACGAATTTACAAGCAATTGGGGTCATGCAGAGTTCAATCAGGGTGAGGAGCAGACCATGCAGGTCATCTGAGGACACGGACCCTCATGCTGAATGTAGTGGGGGTCACAGACAGGTCAATGTGGAAAAATTTCCAGGCAGTTGGGGTCACCTAGGGTCACTGAGGATGAATTTACAAGCTATTGGGGTCATGCAGAGTTCAATCAGGGGAAGGATTGAGCCAGGGAGGTCATCCGAGGACACAGACCCTCAGGCTGAATGTACTGGGGGTCACAGAGAGGTCAATGTGGAGAACCGTCAAGGCAGTTGGGGTCACGTGGGGTCACTGAGGATGAATTTAGAAGCAATTGGGGTCATGCAGAGTTCAATCGGGGTGAGGAGCAGACCATGCAGGTCATCTGAGGACACGAATTTACAAGCAATTGGGGTCATGCAGAGTTCAATCAGGGTGAGGAGCAGACCATGCAGGTCATCTGAGGACACGGACCCTCATGCTGAATGTAGTGGGGGTCACAGACAGGTCAATGTGGAAAAATTTCCAGGCAGTTGGGGTCACCTAGGGTCACTGAGGATGAATTTAGAAGCAATTGGGGTCATGCAGAGTTCAATCAGGGGAAGGATTGAGCCAGGGAGGTCATCCGAGGACACAGACCCTCAGGCTGAATGTACTGGGGGTCACAGAGAGGTCAATGTGGAGAACCGTCAAGGCAGTTGGGGTCACGTGGGGTCACTGAGGATGAATTTAGAAGCAATTGGGGTCATGCAGAGTTCAATCGGGGTGAGGAGCAGACCATGCAGGTCATCTGAGGACACGAATTTACAAGCAATTGGGGTCATGCAGAGTTCAATCAGGGTGAGGAGCAGACCATGCAGGTCATCTGAGGACACGGACCCTCATGCTGAATGTAGTGGGGGTCACAGACAGGTCAATGTGGAAAAATTTCCAGGCAGTTGGGGTCACCTAGGGTCACTGAGGATGAATTTAGAAGCAATTGGGGTCATGCAGAGTTCAATCAGGGGAAGGATTGAGCCAGGGAGGTCATCCGAGGACACAGACCCTCAGGCTGAATGTACTGGGGGTCACAGAGAGGTCAATGTGGAGAACCGTCAAGGCAGTTGGGGTCACGTGGGGTCACTGAGGATGAATTTAGAAGCAATTGGGGTCATGCAGAGTTCAATCGGGGTGAGGAGCAGACCATGCAGGTCATCTGAGGACACGAATTTACAAGCAATTGGGGTCATGCAGAGTTCAATCAGGGTGAGGAGCAGACCATGCAGGTCATCTGAGGACACGGACCCTCATGCTGAATGTAGTGGGGGTCACAGACAGGTCAATGTGGAAAAATTTCCAGGCAGTTGGGGTCACCTAGGGTCACTGAGGATGAATTTACAAGCTATTGGGGTCATGCAGAGTTCAATCAGGGGAAGGATTGAGCCAGGGAGGTCATCCGAGGACACAGACCCTCAGGCTGAATGTACTGGGGGTCACAGAGAGGTCAATGTGGAGAACCGTCAAGGCAGTTGGGGTCACGTGGGGTCACTGAGGATGAATTTAGAAGCAATTGGGGTCATGCAGAGTTCAATCGGGGTGAGGAGCAGACCATGCAGGTCATCTGAGGACACGAATTTACAAGCAATTGGGGTCATGCAGAGTTCAATCAGGGTGAGGAGCAGACCATGCAGGTCATCTGAGGACACGGACCCTCATGCTGAATGTAGTGGGGGTCACAGACAGGTCAATGTGGAAAAATTTCCAGGCAGTTGGGGTCACCTAGGGTCACTGAGGATGAATTTACAAGCTATTGGGGTCATGCAGAGTTCAATCAGGGGAAGGATTGAGCCAGGGAGGTCATCCGAGGACACAGACCCTCAGGCTGAATGTACTGGGGGTCACAGAGAGGTCAATGTGGAGAACCGTCAAGGCAGTTGGGGTCACGTGGGGTCACTGAGGATGAATTTAGAAGCAATTGGGGTCATGCAGAGTTCAATCGGGGTGAGGAGCAGACCATGCAGGTCATCTGAGGACACGAATTTACAAGCAATTGGGGTCATGCAGAGTTCAATCAGGGTGAGGAGCAGACCATGCAGGTCATCTGAGGACACGGACCCTCATGCTGAATGTAGTGGGGGTCACAGACAGGTCAATGTGGAAAAATTTCCAGGCAGTTGGGGTCACCTAGGGTCACTGAGGATGAATTTAGAAGCAATTGGGGTCATGCAGAGTTCAATCAGGGGAAGGATTGAGCCAGGGAGGTCATCCGAGGACACAGACCCTCAGGCTGAATGTACTGGGGGTCACAGAGAGGTCAATGTGGAGAACCGTCAAGGCAGTTGGGGTCACGTGGGGTCACTGAGGATGAATTTAGAAGCAATTGGGGTCATGCAGAGTTCAATCGGGGTGAGGAGCAGACCATGCAGGTCATCTGAGGACACGAATTTACAAGCAATTGGGGTCATGCAGAGTTCAATCAGGGTGAGGAGCAGACCATGCAGGTCATCTGAGGACACGGACCCTCATGCTGAATGTAGTGGGGGTCACAGACAGGTCAATGTGGAAAAATTTCCAGGCAGTTGGGGTCACCTAGGGTCACTGAGGATGAATTTAGAAGCAATTGGGGTCATGCAGAGTTCAATCAGGGGAAGGATTGAGCCAGGGAGGTCATCCGAGGACACAGACCCTCAGGCTGAATGTACTGGGGGTCACAGAGAGGTCAATGTGGAGAACCGTCAAGGCAGTTGGGGTCACGTGGGGTCACTGAGGATGAATTTAGAAGCAATTGGGGTCATGCAGAGTTCAATCGGGGTGAGGAGCAGACCATGCAGGTCATCTGAGGACACGAATTTACAAGCAATTGGGGTCATGCAGAGTTCAATCAGGGTGAGGAGCAGACCATGCAGGTCATCTGAGGACACGGACCCTCATGCTGAATGTAGTGGGGGTCACAGACAGGTCAATGTGGAAAAATTTCCAGGCAGTTGGGGTCACCTAGGGTCACTGAGGATGAATTTAGAAGCAATTGGGGTCATGCAGAGTTCAATCAGGGGAAGGATTGAGCCAGGGAGGTCATCCGAGGACACAGACCCTCAGGCTGAATGTACTGGGGGTCACAGAGAGGTCAATGTGGAGAACCGTCAAGGCAGTTGGGGTCACGTGGGGTCACTGAGGATGAATTTAGAAGCAATTGGGGTCATGCAGAGTTCAATCGGGGTGAGGAGCAGACCATGCAGGTCATCTGAGGACACGAATTTACAAGCAATTGGGGTCATGCAGAGTTCAATCAGGGTGAGGAGCAGACCATGCAGGTCATCTGAGGACACGGACCCTCATGCTGAATGTAGTGGGGGTCACAGACAGGTCAATGTGGAAAAATTTCCAGGCAGTTGGGGTCACCTAGGGTCACTGAGGATGAATTTAGAAGCAATTGGGGTCATGCAGAGTTCAATCAGGGGAAGGATTGAGCCAGGGAGGTCATCCGAGGACACAGACCCTCAGGCTGAATGTACTGGGGGTCACAGAGAGGTCAATGTGGAGAACCGTCAAGGCAGTTGGGGTCACGTGGGGTCACTGAGGATGAATTTAGAAGCAATTGGGGTCATGCAGAGTTCAATCGGGGTGAGGAGCAGACCATGCAGGTCATCTGAGGACACGAATTTACAAGCAATTGGGGTCATGCAGAGTTCAATCAGGGTGAGGAGCAGACCATGCAGGTCATCTGAGGACACGGACCCTCATGCTGAATGTAGTGGGGGTCACAGACAGGTCAATGTGGAAAAATTTCCAGGCAGTTGGGGTCACCTAGGGTCACTGAGGATGAATTTAGAAGCAATTGGGGTCATGCAGAGTTCAATCAGGGGAAGGATTGAGCCAGGGAGGTCATCCGAGGACACAGACCCTCAGGCTGAATGTACTGGGGGTCACAGAGAGGTCAATGTGGAGAACCGTCAAGGCAGTTGGGGTCACGTGGGGTCACTGAGGATGAATTTAGAAGCAATTGGGGTCATGCAGAGTTCAATCGGGGTGAGGAGCAGACCATGCAGGTCATCTGAGGACACGAATTTACAAGCAATTGGGGTCATGCAGAGTTCAATCAGGGTGAGGAGCAGACCATGCAGGTCATCTGAGGACACGGACCCTCATGCTGAATGTAGTGGGGGTCACAGACAGGTCAATGTGGAAAAATTTCCAGGCAGTTGGGGTCACCTAGGGTCACTGAGGATGAATTTAGAAGCAATTGGGGTCATGCAGAGTTCAATCAGGGGAAGGATTGAGCCAGGGAGGTCATCCGAGGACACAGACCCTCAGGCTGAATGTACTGGGGGTCACAGAGAGGTCAATGTGGAGAACCGTCAAGGCAGTTGGGGTCACGTGGGGTCACTGAGGATGAATTTAGAAGCAATTGGGGTCATGCAGAGTTCAATCGGGGTGAGGAGCAGACCATGCAGGTCATCTGAGGACACGAATTTACAAGCAATTGGGGTCATGCAGAGTTCAATCAGGGTGAGGAGCAGACCATGCAGGTCATCTGAGGACACGGACCCTCATGCTGAATGTAGTGGGGGTCACAGACAGGTCAATGTGGAAAAATTTCCAGGCAGTTGGGGTCACCTAGGGTCACTGAGGATGAATTTAGAAGCAATTGGGGTCATGCAGAGTTCAATCAGGGGAAGGATTGAGCCAGGGAGGTCATCCGAGGACACAGACCCTCAGGCTGAATGTACTGGGGGTCACAGAGAGGTCAATGTGGAGAACCGTCAAGGCAGTTGGGGTCACGTGGGGTCACTGAGGATGAATTTAGAAGCAATTGGGGTCATGCAGAGTTCAATCGGGGTGAGGAGCAGACCATGCAGGTCATCTGAGGACACGAATTTACAAGCAATTGGGGTCATGCAGAGTTCAATCAGGGTGAGGAGCAGACCATGCAGGTCATCTGAGGACACGGACCCTCATGCTGAATGTAGTGGGGGTCACAGACAGGTCAATGTGGAAAAATTTCCAGGCAGTTGGGGTCACCTAGGGTCACTGAGGATGAATTTAGAAGCAATTGGGGTCATGCAGAGTTCAATCAGGGGAAGGATTGAGCCAGGGAGGTCATCCGAGGACACAGACCCTCAGGCTGAATGTACTGGGGGTCACAGAGAGGTCAATGTGGAGAACCGTCAAGGCAGTTGGGGTCACGTGGGGTCACTGAGGATGAATTTAGAAGCAATTGGGGTCATGCAGAGTTCAATCGGGGTGAGGAGCAGACCATGCAGGTCATCTGAGGACACGAATTTACAAGCAATTGGGGTCATGCAGAGTTCAATCAGGGTGAGGAGCAGACCATGCAGGTCATCTGAGGACACGGACCCTCATGCTGAATGTAGTGGGGGTCACAGACAGGTCAATGTGGAAAAATTTCCAGGCAGTTGGGGTCACCTAGGGTCACTGAGGATGAATTTAGAAGCAATTGGGGTCATGCAGAGTTCAATCAGGGGAAGGATTGAGCCAGGGAGGTCATCCGAGGACACAGACCCTCAGGCTGAATGTACTGGGGGTCACAGAGAGGTCAATGTGGAGAACCGTCAAGGCAGTTGGGGTCACGTGGGGTCACTGAGGATGAATTTAGAAGCAATTGGGGTCATGCAGAGTTCAATCGGGGTGAGGAGCAGACCATGCAGGTCATCTGAGGACACGAATTTACAAGCAATTGGGGTCATGCAGAGTTCAATCAGGGTGAGGAGCAGACCATGCAGGTCATCTGAGGACACGGACCCTCATGCTGAATGTAGTGGGGGTCACAGACAGGTCAATGTGGAAAAATTTCCAGGCAGTTGGGGTCACCTAGGGTCACTGAGGATGAATTTAGAAGCAATTGGGGTCATGCAGAGTTCAATCAGGGGAAGGATTGAGCCAGGGAGGTCATCCGAGGACACAGACCCTCAGGCTGAATGTACTGGGGGTCACAGAGAGGTCAATGTGGAGAACCATCAAGGCAATTGGGGTCACCTGGGGTCACTGATGATCAATTTACAGTCTACTGGGGTCATGCAGAGTTCACTGAAGGTGAGGCTCAGACAATATAGGTCATCTGAGGACACGGACACGGAGGCTCAATGTAGTGGAGGTCACAGAGAAGTCAATGTGGAAAACTTTCAAGGCAGTTGGGGTCACCTAGGGTCACTGAGGATGAATTTAGTAGCAATTGGGGTCATGCAGAGTTCAATCGGGGTGAGGAGCAGACCATGCAGGTCATCTGAGGACATGGACCCTCATGCTGAATGTAGTGGGGGTCACAGACAGGTCAATGTGGAAAAATTTCAAGGCAGTTGGGGTCACCTGGGGTCACTGATGATGAATTTACAGTCTACTGGGGTTATGCAGAGTTCACTGAAGGTGAGGCTCAGACAATATAGGTCATCTGAGTACACGGACACGGAGGCTCAATGTAGTGGATGTCACAGAGAAGTCAATGTGGAAAACTTTCAAGGCAGTTGGGGTCACCTAGGGTCACTGAGGATGAATTTAGAAGCAATTGGGGTCATGCAGAGTTCAATCGGGGTGAGGAGCAGACCATGCAGGTCATCTGAGGACACGGACCCTCATGCTGAATGTAGTGTGGGTCACAGACAGGTCAATGTGGTAAAATTTCAAGGCAGTTGGGGTCACCTGGGGTCACTGATGATCAATTTACAGTCTACTGGGGTCATGCAGAGTTCACTGAAGGTGAGGCTCATACCATGCAGGTCATCTGAGGACACGGACCCTCATACTGTATGTAGTTGGGGTCACAGACAGGTCAATGTGGAAAAATTTCCAGGCAGTTGGGGTCACCTAGGGTCACTGAGGATGAATTTTCAAGCTATTGGGGTCATGCAGAGTTCAATCAGGGGAAGGATTGAGCCAGGGAGGTCATCCGAGGACACAGACCCTCAGGCTGAATGTAGTGGGGGTCACAGACAGGGCAATGTGGAGAACCGTCAAGGCAGTTAGGGTCACCTAGGGTCACTGAGGATGAATTTAGAAGCAATTGGGGTCATGCAAAGTTCAATCAGGGGAAGGATTGAGCCAGGGAGATCAGCCGAGGACACAGACTCTCAGGCTGAATGTAGTGGGGGGTCACGGAGAGGTCAATGCGGAGAAACTTCAAGGCAATTTGGGTCACCTGGGGTCACTGATGATCAATTTAGAGTCTACTGGGGTCATGCATAGTTCACTGAAGGTGAGGCTCAGACGATGCAGGTCATCTGAGGGCACGGACTCTCAGGCTCAATGTAGTGGGGGTCACAAAGAGGGCGATGTGGAAAATTTTCAAAGCAGTTGGGGTCACTTGGGGTCACTGATTATAAATTTACAAGCTATTGGGGTCATGCAGATTTCAATCAGGTTGAGGATGAAGCCAGGGACAGCATCCAAGGACACGGACCCTTGGGTGCAATCTATTGGGTGTCAGAGAGAAGTGAATGTGTAATACTTTCAAGGCAGTTGGGGTCACCTGAGGTCATTGAAGATAAATTTGCAGGCAGTTGGAGTCATGCAGAGTTCATGGAGGGGAAGACTGAAGCTGGGGAGGTTATCTGAGGACACAGACCCTCAGGTTGAATGCAGTGGGTATCACAGAGAGGTGAATATGTAGAATTTCAAGTGGGTTCCTAGTGACGACAGTATTGTCTTGGTGCCTTCATTAGTGTGTGGCTGCCTTCTCAAAGTTTTGTGTTTTGTTTCTGCTCTCTCAGTGTTCCTGACTGGCAGCGACCGCATCCCTATCTATGGCATGTCAAGTTTACGCATCATCATCCAGTCCACATCGAGTGGGGATCAGTACCTGCCCGTAGCTCACACCTGCTACAACCTCCTCGACCTGCCCAAGTACAGCAGCAAGAAGACCCTCAGCGTGCGGCTTACACAAGCCATCGACCACTACGAGGGCTTTAGTTTGGCCTGATCGGCACGAGACAGAAACAGACACAACAAATGGAGCAAGTTTTATTTTTGTAAAGTAGTGGATCAGAATGTTTTTTAAAAATATTAGAATCAAGGGACACAGAGGCCCAGCATGACACTGTCTACTCTTTCTGGGATTTTAGCAGGGAGAACGTGTGCACTGAAGTCTCGAACCCATCAAACAAAATCAGTTCAACCTTGTTTTGGTTAATTGTTTTTATCGCCAGCAGTTGCTTGCAATTTTCTTCCCCCATCCCCCATTTTTTTCTTTCAGTCATCTTAAATATTTTGATCTTTGCTGCTTCTTGCATTTCTGGCAGTGGGTGAAATGGTGATTTTTTTTTAAAACTGTCCACGTCTCCCTGCTTCACTCCTCCCCTCCAAATGCAAGCTGGTTCTTGCTTGCATAGAATTGCTACATCTCATGCCCACTACCCTCCTCTCTGCAGGACAGTTGGGTACTGGGGTGGGGACACTATTGTGATGCTTTTCTCTAACCCCCCCCCCTTTTTATGGTACACACTCATTTTGTTTGCACAAGACTATGGATTCTATGTATTTTCTTTTGGTCTCAAATTTTGGTCGTGTCTTTCCCTGCTTAACCTTTTGAGAGGGGTCTCTTGGGGGTTAGGTCACTTCTTGTTAGTTCTAAGGAAGAACAAAATTTAGAAATTGGTTTTCCAAATTGAACCTCTACCAATATAGAAATGCAATATACAAGTCTACAGTAGGCTTAACCTAGTCCTAGTTTCCCTCCTCAAAGGCAGGGGATCCTGATCAAATGTGAGATGGCAGCTCCAAGAAATCAGAATCAAATCCACAGGACAGTGGCTCAAATCCACAGGCTTGTATATGTTTGGAATCTGCGGGGTTAGTTTTTCAGTGCAACATTTCTACTTTCTACTTGACACTTTGTGTCACTATTAAATGCTGGGACTTAAAGGCAATCTTTGTTATGATGCTTTTGTTGATCACATTTGAAATGTACATTAACACTTCTGGGTGGGTAAGAGGATGAATTAACCATCTATTCCCCAAAAGATTAGTAAGACCTCTTTTTTCCCCTCCATGATCAGTTAAAATGGTGAACAATCTCTCACTTTCCAAGAATCGGTGTAAATCTAATTTTAAACCCTGTTGGAGAATGGACATATTTATAGAACATACAATATTTACATCCCATGTTTGATATGTAGTATTGAACTTTGCACCTCTCTAACAAAAGTTGTAGGCATGGGGTTTTTTTTTTAAATGTGCTGATTACTACATTGGTAGCCTGTCAGCCTCTTTATAACACAGCATTAAAGACAAATATACAGCTATAGCAAATGTTTATTTTCTATGTGTTTGTGTACATAGTTCAATATGATGCAATAAATTCGATGTTTAATTCCCTGAGCATTAGCTCTCTTTGTCTGAAGGTGTGGAAGAGGGATAGGAATATTCTGTGTGGGCTTTCAGCTTGGAGAGACCGTGGTAGGAAAGTATGCCTTCCTCACTCCACTAGAATCTGCTCACTTCAGTGGAAGTGCTGATGGTGCTATAAGTTCTCTCTCCTCTGCCTTTTCCTCTACACCAAGTGACTTTATGGGTATATGCTATAACTGATGACATCCCTCCTGCATCAGAAAGATGTGTTTGTCAACTTCTCTTCAGCTGCACCGGTAATATGGAGCAGACAACTCAATTATGTGGTGGGAGAACCTAAAGACCCTCCTCCCTCTTCAAATCAGGGCTTCCTTGAGCAAACAGTGTGAGAGTCCCTGCCCCCAAAGCACATATTGCCTAAAGAGCCAAGACCGAGAGAGGTAGTATTATTCTCATTCTATAGATGGGAACTGAGGCAGAGAGAGAGACTTGTCCAATGTTGCACAGATAATTGGGGGTACAGCCAAGAACTGGGTCCAGCTCTTTTGAGTCCCAGCTAACCTCCATGCCATCTTTCTTCTCCTTGTACCCCACTTTGTAGAGTGCTTTGAGAGCTGCAGAAGGGTGGGGCTCAGTAAGTGCCTATTACTATCATCTTCTCTGGGTACTGTTCCCTCAGTGCACAAATAAGTCTGTAAAATGGTGTTTTGAGTATCAGGGCTCAGTCCCAATAGCAGTTCATTCCGGTGCCAGTCTGTGGGCACATGAGAACTTCCCCAGGCCACAGGCCCTGCAGTAGAGGGGAAGACTGTTTTCTGCTGGCTCAATCTCCCGGAGGCTACTGAAGGCAATCCGGGAGATTTTAGGCTGCTAAAAGTCAGGCGGTGCAGTGGGGCTAAGGCAGGGTCCCTATCTGACTTGGCTCCGTGCCACTCCCAGAAGTGGCAACATGTCCAGCAGCAGCTCCTAGGAGGCAGCGCGGGTAGGGGGTCTCCATGTACTGCCTCCATGGACTGAGCGCTGACTCTGCAGCTCCCATTGGCTGGGAATGGGGAAGCTAATGGGAGCTGTGGGGGCAGTGCTTGCAGGCAGGGACAGTGTGCAAAGCCGCCTGGTGCCTGTGAGCCTAGGAGCCACTTCCAGACATGCTGCTGCTTCCAGGAACCACCCGAGGTAAGCACCGGCCAGCCAGAGCCTGCACTCTGAACCCCCTCCCACACCCCAACTCCCAGCCCCATCCTGCACCCAAACTCCCGCCCAGAGCCCACACCTCCTCCTGTACCCCAACCCCCTACCACAGCCCTGAACCCACTCCTGCACCCAAACTCCCTCCCAGAACCCACATCCCATCCTGCACCCCAGCCCCTTACCCCAGCCCGGTGAAAGTGAGTGAGGGTGGGGGAGAGCGAGTGACCGAGGGAGTGGGGCTGGAGTGAGCATGGGTAGGGCCTCAGAGAAGGTGCAGGGCCTCAGGGAAGGGGCAGGGCAGGGCAAGAGCATTTGGGTTTGTGCGATTAGACATTTGGCAACCCAAGATTTTTGTTGGTGCTATTACTGTCATTACAACCTGGAAAAGGCCAAGCGGCTCAAAGCGTTAAGGTGCACAGAGAAATCCTTTCATTGTGTTTCTTTTGATGCTGGAGCTTGGGATAACTATTTTCATTTGCTTTCATAGGCGGTTGCTCTGCAGGGGAGTGCAGGAGAGGACCAGCGCTTCCTCCGTTTTATTCTTTGAAGTGAATTCTTTGAAGATTTCTCTGCAGTTGGATAGGTGTGGCTGGGGAGCTATTTTCAATATGCCCAAATACCCAATTACTTGTTAAAGGATGAACCTCAGTTGCAGTGGGGCTAAAAGCCCCAAGCCGTCTTTGTGGATGTAGTGGCAGCTGAATGCAAGAGGGGTGTGTGACGCTGCGTGGAATGTGGGTGACCATTTACAATACTGTTGTACCAATATTACAAAATATGCCATGTAAGGTCTCAGTGGAAAAGTTATGATTTGCCAAGTATGATAATCTTGTTTATCATCTTTGTGTGGAGCACTATAAATATCTGTATTTCAGACCTGTGCTGTGTATCTGGGTGACACCCCCAGACAGATTGGCATCAGCATTTTCTAGCCTGCGCGATGGCCTAGCAAAGGCAATCAGCTGTACAACGAACAGGCAGGGATACACCTGAGTCAGCAGGACATATAGGGACATGCCTGGGGTCAGGGGACTTTGCTTTTCTAGGCCCATGTTCCGTAAGTTTGTGTTTGGGACAAAGGAAGTACAAACCACACGGCAGAGGATATAAAAAGGCAGCTGCTGCTTCTCCATTTTGTCTTCAATTCTGCTTCTTACCGCTGGAGTAACTTCTCTGGAAGCTGAACAAAGGACTGAATGACTCATCCAAGCTTTGGATGTGTTTCAGAGGGATTCTCCAAGCCAGCAAACTCACCAGTACTGCTAAGAACCTGATATATGGACTCTGAAGTCTTACGTATCTGATTGCTTTACCTTCTAACAACTCTCTTCTCATTCTTGTCTCATAAACCTTTAGTTTTAGATACTAAAGGATTGGCTGGCAGCATGGTATTTTGGGTAAGATCCAAATTAATATTGCCCTGGTAATGTGGCTGGCCCTTTGGGGTTCAGAAGAACATTTTGAATCGTGAACAGAGGTTTTAAATACCTCCTCACCTTACTGGACCTAGGTGCTGATTGGGAGCCAGAGAACTGCAATGCAATAAAGGGGGACGTGTGATTCCTTGTTTCAGCTTCTTGATAAGTAGTGTGGGAGATCAGCAGGGCCGGCACTTCCATTTAGGAGACATAGGCGGTGGCCTAGGGCAGCAGGGTTTGGGGGGGCGGTAATTCGGCAGTGGGGGGGTCCTTCTGCGCTCCGTGTCTTCTGTGGCAATTCTGCGGCAGGTCCTTCACTCGCTCCGGGACCTGCTGCCGAAGTGCCCCGAAGACCGGGAGCATGGAAGGACCCCCCCTCCGCAGAATTGCTGCTGCAGACCGGGAGTGCGGAAGGACCCCACCCACACCCAGGGCAGCAAAAACCCTGGTGCCGCTCCTGGAGATCAGGAGCATAGTTTGTGACTAGTTGATCACAAACCCCTAGTTTTGGGAGAATCCGCACTTCTTTGGGAGCCTGCCCTGACCGTGGCATTTTCAGTGAGGGTTACCCTAGGCACCCCAGGTCACAGGGTGTTCCTCTTGGTGTCTCAGGTCCAGGTCCTCAAAGGTAGGTTGGTGCTCAACTTCCAGTCTGGTTCTCAGGCTTTGGAAAATATGGTAGCTATGGGAAGAGAAGGTGAGTGGGGAATGGGAGGAGGAAAAGGCTTTAGCATGAAAGCTGCCGCTACGTCCACGCTTTCAGAAGGACTTTCTCAGTCTCCTCCCCAGGCAGCACCTGAGTTCAGCGCTGAGATTATTTCTAAGAACTCGTTCTCTGTGCTCGCTGGAAGACAGAGCTGCTCAAGGGAAGGGCGACTGGACACTTCTGTTCTCCCTGTCTCCTGCTACACGAACTACGTCAGAATGAACGGACGCAAAAGGTGGCAAGTTCAACCCTACTAAGAAGAATTACTCTCTTGCACAATGAACCTGGGGAACTCAGTGCCACCCAAGAGTTTAGCAGAGATTAAAACAGGATTGGATATTTAGATCAGTAACTGGAGCCTCCATACTTTACGCAAATAGGCGTATTAACATAACCTGACATCTAGCTTCCAGGAGGAAATTGTCTGGGGGGTGGGGTGGGGGAAGGAGCCAGTTAGCCTATTGCTGCCTACTGCAGTGTCTTTCTCTGAAGCATTTGGTAGTGGACACTGCTGGAGATGGGCAACAGGGCTCGATGGTCACTGGTTGGATCCACTCTGGCAATTCCTGTGTTCCTGAGAGAGAAGCTGCCCCAGGTGCTCTGCTTCTGATGATGGGCATCGTGTATGAATGGAGAGAGCGCTCTAAGGCCTGGTAACTCTTGCCTTGGTGTATTGCCCCCGTGACTTCATCCAGAACAACTCCTGGCTTACCCCACTGGAGCCGAGGGGAGAATCTGGCTCTTTCTAGCTGCAAACCAACCGCTGAAGCCATCTCACTCCTGTGTGTTTCCAGGCTGCAGCGCTGAGCCGGACCCTTCACCCTGGAAATAGCACTGAAAAGCATTTGATTCCCGCCTCCCCCCCCTCTCACCCCCCGAGGCTGCTATGAAACCGATTCCCCCCCCCACACACACACACGACTCAGCTCCTGGACTTCGGAACGGCTGCACAGTCTCCCATGTGCCATCGAGCCCCGGGACTAGGAGCGTCACAATGGGTGGAAGGAGGGGAATGCTCACCTTGGCAGAGAGCGCCCGTCGCGTGTGGGTTTGACCCTTTTCAAAGGCAATTCTAACGTGGCTCATCCCAGGGGAGTTGCATGCAATTTTCTGGCTTTAGTAAGCCAGGTCCCAATGTAGCTGAACTTCTTGACTCTGGGAAACAAACATTGCAACAAAGAATCGCCCCAGCTGACTTCCAGCCCCTGAGGGAAATCACACAGCTTCTTAACCATTTACAGGGAGAGGGGCTCTGGCCTGGCTGTAGGCTCATGGGGTCAGTACTCAGCCCCAGCAACTCCCATTGGGACGTACTGGGGGACCGAGTTCTTAAATTCTGGCCCTGCTGGCAGGGGCACACTATACCCGGAGGCTTGCCCTAAGCTTTGCTGTTCACATGAATCCAAGATTTCCCATATGCCTTGAAGCTCCGGAGGCCACACTCCCTCCCCCTTTCTAAAACGTTGCATGTGAATAAGAGATCTAGCTCGTTATGCTACTTCAAAGCACCAGGCACACTGGAAAATTCACAGCAGAGTCCCTCTGCACCTGATGTCCCCACAACAGCAAGAGCAATGTGTATTTGTGTCAAATTCTCATGAAAGGGATCTTGCTGGATCCCATTTCTTGCCATGAAAATTGGCTTATAGCAGCTAAATGGAGCTGCAGGCAGTTGTCTGATGACTGTGCTTTGTCCCAGTGCGACAGCCCATGGGATTCAGACCCTGGCCTGGCACACATGAGCTCAGGAAGCAGGGATCTTCCCACTTGACCTAAATGAAGGATGGAGAGTATCCACTTCCTGGCCTTTCCCTTCCCTTACTTGAACTGGAGCAATGACACAACCGTGCATTTCTACAGCTGCGTCTCTCCAATTCAATGCTGATAAAGGCAAAGTAATGCACATTGGAAAACACAATCCCAACTATACAAAAAAAAAATGACGGGGTCTAAATTAGCTGCTATCACTCAAGAAAGATCTTGGAGTCAGTGTGGCTAGTTCTCTGAAAATATCCACTCAATGTGCAGCGGGAGTCAAAAAAACTAACAATGTTGGGAGTCATTAGGAAAGGATAGATAAGAAGACAGAAAATAGCATATTGCCTCTCTATAAATCTATGGTTCGGCCACATCTTGAATACTGTGTACAGATGTGGTCACACCATCTCAATAAAAAAAGAAAAAAAAAAGGAATTGGAAAAGGTACAGAAAAGGGCAACAAAATTATTAGGGGTATGGAACAGCGTCCATATGAGGAGAGATTAATAAGACTGGGGCTTGGAAAAGAGATGACACAGACGGGATATAACAGAGGTCTATAAAATCATGATGGGTGAGGAGAAAGTAAACAGAAGTGTAATTTACTCCTCATAACACAAGAACTAGGGGTCACCAAATAAAATTAATAGGCAGCAGGTTTAAAACAAACAAAAGACAATATTTCTTCACATAACACACAGGCAACCTGTGGAACTCTTTGCCAGAGGATGTTGCAAAAGGCAAGACTATAACAGGGTTCAAAAATGGACTAGATAAGTTCATGGAGGATAGGTCTATCAATGGCTATTAGCAAGGATGGGCAGGGACGGTGTCCCTAGCCTCTGTTTGCCAGAAGCTGGGAATGGGCAACAGGGAATGGATCACTTGATGATTACCTGTTCTGTTCATTCCCTCTGAAGCACCTGGCATTGGCCACTGTCGGAAGACAGGATACTGGGCTAGATGGACCTTTGGTGTGACCCAGTGTGGCCGTTCTTATGTAATTGAGTGCTGGTGACGGAGACCAGTCACAGCCCTAGAGCCTGCAATCTTCGATTTATCCATGGCTCCAGCACACCAGAGGCACATTCTCCCACTCCCACCCCATTGCCGTTGCCAACAAAGCTCCAGTCACAGGCAGAGCCCTCTCAAGTGCTGCTCATTTAGCTTTAGGTTGCAGATTCTCATGGTAGTGCGTAGAGATGACGACGTCTGGCTTCTGCGTGACTGCTTCATTCTTCCAGCTAGTGCAGCTGGTCCCAACCAGAGCAAGCATCTCTCATTGGTTTCAAGAGAGCTCTGCTGGTCTCAGGATTGGGTGCTAAATAAGGCTTCTACTCTACCAATTGGAGTTTTGCTTGAGTAAGAAGTGCTTAACTAAAGCCTCAAAGGGAGACAAGATGCAGGGTTAGGAGAACTTGGCTCCCAAGTCTGCTTTGAGAGAAGGAGTTAGCATGATCAGGTCTGTTCAGGAGAGAGAACTTGGATGGGGAGGAGGGACCTCTACTTCCCAGCCATGCTCCTGGCAGCAATCCTGCACTGTTCAGAGCAGCAGCTGCTTTCCAGTCCCCAGAGTAAGAAACTCACAAAGCTTTACAGTGTGGAACTCCTCCACTAAGGGAATGAGGGCGGCAGCCTGGAAGGAGGGGGTCGTGCACTTGGCAGCAAGTCAGCACTTCAATGGTCCAAGATTAAAGGAACTAGTGGGATAATTAGAGGATCACAGATGTTTTAAACAAGTGCACCAGTCCCTATCCCAGAAAGCCACACAGGGATGGAGTTTGCAATGCAATTAAACCAGGCATCTGGGCCATACCCACACCATCACTTCGCCGGTAGGGAGCAAGTGCTGGAGTCCTTTCAAAATGGCTTCAAGTTTGCTTCTGTTTGCAGAAAACTAAAAGCTTTGAAATGAGGGTGCGACTTGGAAACATGGATGCCTTTGGCATGACCTACCTCTTGGTTTTTTATCTTCCTGCACACTTTACAGTGGCATCCCCCTCTCGCTACAGCAGACTTCTATAAGGAAGCTCCCCGTGTACCCTATGAGACAACATATCAGAGGGGCAGGAGATGGGCTGAAGGGGGGCTCTTGTAAACGTTTTGTCACCAAATTCAAAGGCAGGTGGGGTGATTTCCCCACCTCTTGTGGGGTGCACACTTCTCTCTAGATATTGCTAAATCATCCCTGCTGCAGGTGAGAGAGCCTAAAGCTCAGAAAAATACTCTTGCAGGGCAAACATTTTGCCTTTAAATGGCCCACATTTATTTTACCAAATCAGCAAAAATTCCCAAGGCAGGATATACCTAACATTTATTTCCGGCCATGGTGATCTGTGCCAAGTGTCTGGGACTAGCAGGGCGGTTTGCTAGCTCCCCTAGTTCAGGACTTAACATAGCAAGGCCCTCATCTCAGAACGATATCGTATTCTATCCCTGGAGATGGGTGCAGCTGCTTTTTCCTCTCCTCACCCCTAATCTTCGTCAGCAAGATCCCTCATTAGGGTAACTGAGTCTGCTGATTGTTGCACCAGTCCCTTTTGTCATCAATTCATGCAGCAGCACGGATTGCTAGAGGCCTGCAGTCAAAATAGTTTTATTTCCTTTGTTTCATACAAAATACAATCATGTACAAAAATGTACACATAACATTGTCAATCAGTTTACATTAAAAAAGACACTGTAGATTCAAATTAATTTTGCTTACATAAATCATGTAAACATAGAACTGGGCCCACACTGGCTACGATTGCATTATTTGTTAAATATGTCATTTGCATGAGCCGGTTATGGAGTTGCTTTCATACAGAGAATGAAGTCTGCAAAAGTGATTTCTCCAGCCATTTCTCTTCTGGCTTCTGAACTCCAAAATCAAATTGTATACACACACACACACACATTTGTGTAAATATATACCTCTCTATGTATATACATATACACATAATAGAAGATGGTTTACACCAATGCATGCAGATGTCCACAGAGAGGCACAAGTAGGCACAACGAATACTCTGAACATACAAGTTGTAGCAAGCATTAAATACCCTGTGTCATACAGAACAGATAATATACAGGTTGGACAGAGTTTGATGCCCCGCATGCCATCATGTATAGCTTGGACGTGCAGATCCTCTAGATGTACAAGGCCAAGAACTTTTACAATTCTTTTTGCCAAGGACAAGATACTTCAACGATACATCAAAGTGTAAGGCTAGCACAGCATATGGTTCCTTCATGGATAAAGCTAATAAGGTAACTGGTAGAGGACTCACCAATCTCATGTCCAAAAATAAAGAGGCATTATACACCGCAAATTATGGTTTCCATGGGCAGAAATCTATTTGCCTCAAAAGAATGCGGCCTTTCCTCATCCTTTTTTGTTTTTAGTACCTTTCAATAAAAGCATGTAGAAATAGGGTATGAGAGAAAAGAGGTCAGAGGTCATTCTGGCGAAACCACGTTCCAGTCTATCTGATTTGCCCTCCAAATGTAACAGTCTGCAACATTTGGAAAAATGAATATAATACGGTGCATACTTCCCCTACATTTTCACTTCAATCTGCTATGGGTTACCTTGCATTTTCCATCAGTGTTCACAGCAGAGGGTAAAAGAATTTTTGGTTGGCCTAACTGACAATTACAGCTTGATTCTTTTTGATGGGGGAAGAAGAAATATATAAACAGTTAGTTCTGCATAGTTTTCCTCCTTGTTTCCTAAAAGAGAAATTTAAAGGGACACTGTCAGGTTAAACACTGTGGGTGAAAACCCCGTCCTGCTGCAGTCAATGGCAAAACTCCCATTAACTTCAGTGGAGTCAGGATTTCACTCCATATATTTTAACCAGGCTGATTATTAATAATACATTAGAGATTGAGATGGAGCGAAACTGCAACAAATCTTTTCACCCATTATGCGGTGTGTTTACTTTCACTCAGCAGGGACGTTAACAAACACAGCCCTCAGTCTCACATTCTGGTTTGCACGCACTAGCACACAGCGGCAATGCTGTCTGCAGACACTACCATAGGCATGTTTACATTCAGATGGAAACTGGCCGAAATGAACTTTAAAAAAAATTACCCCACTATTAGAGGTTTGAAGGGTCAATTTTTTTTTTTTTTAGCCTGGTCATGTCCCTTTAAAATCCTGGATCCTAGAACTCCATATCGTGCAGTTGAGGATAAAGGGTGGAATTTTCAATACTGCCAAAGGAAGTTAGATGACTTCCAGAGGGAGCTGGGTGCCTACCTCCCTTAGGCTGCTTTGAGAAACCCACCCTAAATGCACTAACAGGACTTAAAAAAAAAAGGCTCTAAGTACCTCCCCCTTTGCCTACCAATAAAGAGACTTGCAGATTGTCTGAGTATTTGCATAAAATACACTCACAGAAATGTCTCCTCTGCTCTCCTCACTGCCCACGTTAACTGGAAGGATTTAGAATGTCATCACATTTCCTATGTGTAAATCCCTTCCCCACGCAGACACTTACAGGCAAATAAGAAAAGAAACCACTTTCCGGAACGGTGAGAGTTGGATTAAGGCTGCTCAGGACCAGCATGTCAGACTCATGTGTATGTCACCGTGCAGGAGAGGTTGAGAGTCAGAAGGTCTCACATATTGCACTATGTTCTGTAACTCCAGAGTCCACACCCCTTTTCCAACTGGCACTACACTAAGGGCCTGTTCCTGTGCGAGTCAACAGGTAGGTTGCTGTGGACTCTAGTGGCAGCAGGATCAGGTCCCAACATAGCACAGGCATTTCAATAACCCAATGACTCCCTGTGGGGAAAAGCAAGAAGAACCAGTCAAGGTTATACATTTAACTGCACTGCAAGGATTTTGGCAGGAAGTGGGCATACAGTCGATGCACTTAAAAGGTTCCTTCTTGTTCTGCAGATATTGCCAGTTCTAACAATGATCCGAGGTACAGACTATTGCTACAGCCAGTAATCTCTCAACAACTAGACAGCACTTTTTAAATGTATCCACTGTAGCAAAGCCCTTCTTACTTTCTGAAATATACAGAAAATGAGAGACATTAATAACATTAGCAGCTGCAAACAGGCAGCAGCTGTTAACCATGTGCAGTGATCCCCCAAACTAGCACAAAGGCATAGCTAAAGATAACTACTGCAAATGGCACCAATTCCAGAATTGCAAAGTTACTTTCCTCTCTAAAATGAACAAGGGTGCACACACTCCACTCTCCCGCAATCACTGGCCTCCAACCCAATTTCTCTCCCACATCAATAAGAAACCCAGATGTTGCTGTGGGTCCTCGTAGTGAGTTCCCTGGGGCACGGAAAATGTGAATAAGTCAACAGTACAACTTTGCATACTGCCTGCAAAGCATTAGTGTTTGACAAAATCCATGCTACAAGTGCGCAGCATGTGAACTGCTGCACTAGGAGCCTTTGAAAATTTAACAAACACCGTACCTAAACAATATTACACCAAGGCTGCAAATAAAGCCCTCTCTGACTTCTAACCAACTACTTCCATTACAACCTAGACATGAGATCTGTACAGAACCAGGCATCAACTGTGAGATCTTACTCTCATTGGATTTATCCACGTTATACTACTGGACAGCAAGCAAGCTTCTATTTCTGTTCTGTTTCCAGTGTGTCAGAATTACCATATTGCAAACATTCCCCTAAATGGAAGTCTTGTTGAGATGTCACTAATCTATGCTTTTCCCTCTCAGGCACAAGGGCTTTTACCATGACTTGATGGCACTTACGAATTTTTGCACATACATGTAATAAAAACTGAATCCTAACAGAATAATCAAGAGAAAAGATGCTTTAATTACACCATATTTAATATAAACATCTATTAATTGAGTGTTTACTCCAAAGTAAACAGAATAAAAGCAAATGCTACCTGTGAAAATTACAAGCTTTTGCCATCTTTAACTCTTTTAGTTTTATCATTATATTTATACCCTGTTTATCATCATCATCATCATTAAATAAACCTCAGTCATTTATGATGTTAACATTCGGTAATACAGAACCACGCATTCCTGAAAAAACAAAAAAGACACGTGCCTGTATCATTCTAAGCCATGCGAAGCCAGTTACCAAACAGGCCATAATGCCACCAGAGAACACACTACAAGTTCTATTGCCATGGAAGTATATTTTGTCTTATTCCAAAAGCTTAACTCATTTTATTTGAAGCAGATACTTGTACAGCACTTCCCCCCTATAAAAAGCACTCTCACTTGCATTCAAACGTTCTCATGTAAACAGCAATATAAATTGAGTTATACACTCAAGGGCCTACAGTAAGTGAAATAACAAAGGAAAACTGAAATGAAAAAAATTACAGCAATGATTTGATTTTTGCATGACTATTTTTTGGAGGTGGCGGGGATTGATCAGTACCTGAATAGCTATTTTGTGAATTGCAGTAAATTCTACCAAACTCGATCAGTTTGCTGAGATACAGAGAGAGACGTCATGGAATTAAGCTCAACTGGTGCTATTCATGTTATGTTTTTGTTTAAAGAACAGCTTTTTAACAACAGAGAGCTAGACAAGGATTTTTAGAGTATAATTTTGGCTATATAGGTTTTGTTATTAGCTTTCAAACTTTAAAAATATAATCTCTCTAAAGTGCATCATTATACTTATAATTTATATAAAATACTTGAAATCATAGCAATGTACCATGAAACCAGCAGCAGCTAGGCAGTCAGAAAACCCTACAGTCTTATTGATTTAAAAACAAAATATTTTGCTATATACTGTTGGTCAAGAATTGTCAGGGCAACAAAACAGTTACTGTAATTATCAGTACACAGGTCAAGCAGGCTTTAACAACAAAATGTAGTCTTTGTGACTTCTGGAGTTTTGCATGAAGGCTATGGACACTGATGGCTAGGTAATCACAGCCACTGTAATTTAGGTATTGAGGAGATAAGGCCCTGATTCAGCAAAGTATTTACGTTTGTGCTTAAGTCCATCTCTACATACAAAAACACCACCCACAGGCTTGACTTTGAGCATGCGTTTATTTCAATAGGACTTGACACATGGCTAAAGTGAAGCATGGGTTTCAGTGCTTCACTTAACTGGGGCCTACCCGTACAAAAGGCAACCAGCAATACTGACTTCTGAGGAACCCAGAAGCCATTTTTGTCCTACCATTTCTGCAACTAAACATCACTGTCATATTGAACAGTTATGCCCAAAATACCCAATCCTCCCATGCACCCTTTCAACTGGCATAAAGCTGGTTTGGAGGACAACGGCACCATTATTATTTGCTGGAATATTCAGACATCCTGCATGCAGAAGGGAAAGAGGACTTCAGTCAGCCAATCCAGCCCACATTTTCAAAAGTAGCCTCTGCATGTGTGTGCCCAGGTACAGACACCTCTGGGGTCTGGTTCTCAGAGGTGCTGAGTGCCTACAACTCCCAGGTCAATGGAAGCTGTGGGTGCTCAACACCTTTGAAAATCAGACCCTAGGCTGCGCACCCAAAAACTAAAGGCTACCTTTTTAAATATAGGTTTCAGTCTCTCCTACTTCTGTTATTTCTTCTAGGTGGAGGGGATAATTCTGTGATCGATGAAGAACCATCTGGAAAAGGTCAATGAATTTGGTGACTAGCAAAAGAAAAGACTCAACTTATATTACCTCTTACCAACTGGCTGGCTTATCTTTAAATGTACTACTTTCTCACGGGCACTGTCTGATGCCTGACAGTTCTAGAGAACCTTGCCAGGGTTCACGGATGGGGAAGAGAGAGACACATTTCTTTTTCGTAAGTTTTGAGATACAGAAGCTATTGAAACATGCTGTAGATATTCTGTATCTATTGTGGCAAGAATCAACATAACAAAGCAACATGGGGGAAATGCACTTAGGGAGCATGAACTGCCACGTATCTTGGAGCCAGACTGTCCTGGTATGTAAGCATGGGGTAGGGCACAGGCAGGCTTCCCACCCCCTCGTCTGACCTACACAAAGGCCAAGTACAATTGCAATCCCTGCACTCAATATCCACTGCCCTGCTCCTCCACACTGGCTCGCTGATGGGATCAGTATGCAGGAGGGAGCATGCTGGCTTGCTTGCAGGGATGAAGCCTGGGAAGTCAGAATTCTTGCCTTAGTTCCAAGTAGGGGCCTCTCCCTGGGCTGTGTGAAGCTGCACATTGAAGCTCTTGAGGGTGACGCAAGGAAATAATGGAGCCCGATGGCTCAGCATGACAGAAATAAGAGCCTTCCACTTTTTTTAGCTCATTTCCCTTCAAAATAGCAAACGTCTAACATGAGCGTCTAAAATACCTGTCTATAATTCATTCACAACAAAGCTTTCCTTTCTGAAAATTGTTCATGTTGATTTGAGTGTGTTAAGTTCCAACTTTTGACCTCAGACTTACACACTTCCAAGGGCAGAACCTGGCTCAAAGTTTCCCATTTCCTGAAGCATCCCCTCTCCTCCAAAGTGTTTATATTTGCACTTATCATCAGAAAGAAAAGACCATGAGTTCACTGTGTTCTGTATCCCCATCTCTGCCATTCACACATAGTGCTGCAATCCATGTGGTCTTACCGTTTAGGTGCACAAAAGAACAGTTTAGGGTGTGTGCACTATATGTGTATGGACTGTCCAGCTCAGTCTTTAATGTCAGTATTAGACACTGAAAGATTGGTGGTCTGTCTATGCTGATGTGGACAGATCTTCAGTCTGCTTACCAGATACCTGAACTGGGAGAGCTGTAGTGACAGAGCAGCGCGTTATTTCAATAGAACATCTCAGCTACTAAAATCCAATAGGATTCTGACTGCTGCCATCAGAACCTCCACTCTGATCCAAATGCCCAATCGCAGTCCCAGTGTTGCAATTCAAAATGCCAGCTAAGACGACCCGGCAACTAAGCGTATCGCTGAATTTCCTTTGACAGTGCTTTTCTGATCAGAGGCAGCTACCAGCTACCTAAGCAGAAGTGACAGCTAGAAAACAGGTGTAAGAAAATCAAACACTAGGAAAAGTCACACTAAAGTCCAACGCCGTAGGCAGGGCGTTGATTAATAGCAATTCTCCAGCACTCAATGGGGTAACTGAAAAGGCCAAATTCCCAAACACCAAACCTACAGGCAAGATGAGAGCCTGAGCTCACTGTCACTGTAGCTAAGAGAGAACAGCCTCAGGACTTCCAGACAGCAGGAACCATGTGTCACATTCCATTGGACTGGGCACTCGGTTGGGAAAGAAGAGGACGTTTTTGGATGATTCATCACTATTCAGAGCAGTCAGCCTCTCAGTATGATTCTCTGGAAAAACGTAATCTGACTCTGATATTCTAAACATGACAGAATTGGTAAGCGAATCAAAGCTAAGGACCCTTTCGGCGCAGTCTCTGAGCGTAGCATCACCTCTCTCTTGCTGGCAACCCCAGTCTAGGTGACTGGCCTGGTGGCACAATGGACTACAGCAAGTGCAGAGAGTGATGTAAGCCACCCTTCCTCCACCTCCCACCTCTAAAAATGGCCTTTCAGTTCTTGGGGAGCTGCTAAGCCCCTCATTGTCGGGCTCCTGCTGCACCCTTCATGCATTCATCTGGTTGTCTCGGTCTCTTCTTAGCCTCTCTGCGAAGTCGATCAGCTTCATTACATACTCTTGGAACTAATATCTCTTTTACTGATCAGCACCTCCAGCAACCTCAGCTTTGCCTTAATCTGCTTGTATTCACTGTATTCTTCAGCCATGGGAGTACGATCTTCTTTCTGGACATTTCTAACAGAAACAAGGAGGAGATGTGAGAATTTTCTGGCAGGACATTACTTCCCCAGCTATTCCCCCACTCCCTCCATTACTTGTCATCTGCAGAGAAAAATGATGAATGTCATTTTTAGTTAGCTACAAAAGGAAAAAAAGGTGCACAACCTAACTTAATAATGGGGGGTGAAACTCAGGATATTTCTGTGTCAAAGCTGAAAGTGATCCTGATACTATTCTAGAGTCAAAACATATTGACATCCTTGTATCAGAGCCAGTTATACTATCCTCCCCGGACCTCAAACAGTGCTCAGCTTATGATAGCTTCCTGTTCCATTGAAAGGCTCTCCCTGGTTATAACAGAAGCTATTATGAGTGGGTACCCCGTTCCAAAGGCATAAAAGCTTTCATTTCTAGTTCTGGAGGGTCATGAGATATCAGATCATACGTCTGTCAGTGGAGCAAGACTGAACACTGCCCATTCTGGGATCCGGGATTTTGGGCAGAAACTTCTGCGACTATAGAAAGAAGGAAATTTTTTGTTGCAGGTTAACCCCGGGTCCTTTTTGAAGCCGCACAGAGATTCAGCATGTTAGAAAAAGTCTGCGAGTGCTGAGCCAGGGGACAAAAGGGCTGGTGAGGTTGTCAAAGGTGCATAAATAGATGAATTTATCACATGGATATCATCAGCTCACATGCTACATAGATATATGTCCATGTGCAAGTGTACACACACACACACACACACACACACACACACACACACACACACACACACACACACACCCGATGCACCTGAAGTGAATTTCTAGCTGCATTCACTTTCTGAGCTCTGATGCTGTTCACAGAGCGAGCGCTCGAGCTACATGCTTTTGGCCAAATTCTCCACTCAGCTGCATTTGGTTTATACTGAGGCCAATGGGAACCATGCTCGTACAAGGAGAAAATTTGGCTCGTAGGGTTTATGATGTCAGCTGAGCCTACGGTGACCTGATGTCCCGATTTTATAGGGACAATCCCGATATTTGGGGCTTTTTCCTATATAGGCTCCTATTATCTCCCACCCCGTCCCGATTTTTCACACTTGCTGTCTGGTCAGCCTAGTTGAGCCCCTTCCCAAAGTGGGCCTAGCCTTATGTTCACTGTAGGACCATCTTTCCCCCTAGAGCACATATATTCAGTATCCAGAATCTCTAAAGTCTAGGATGTAGCATGTTATTTCTCATTATGGAACAGACTCTTCATATACAAAATATGTTACAAGAAATCATATGCATTTAACTACTGAGTTTCACATTTCTTTTTGAGAGATGATTACACTTCTTGTTGCATTGTTTTACTGTGCTGCTATTTAAAATTAATTTACTCCATGAATTACCCATTAAGTACCAAAGTACTGTTTTCATAGACCCACAGATGGGAGGAGGGATAGACAGATACATTTCTATAGTGTCCCTTCAGACATTATTATTCTGTCCCAAAGAATTACATTCCTAGGAGTCAGTCCAGGAGTTGGTTCTAGATTTTATCTTATGGTTTATGTGATTTACTGCTCTGAGCACATGAGAGGGAGCTTGGAACACTTGGGTTTTCATCTTGGCTCCATTGCTGTGTTAGGGCAAAATTTTCAAAAGCCCCAAAGTCCCTTAGGAGCCTAACTCCTCATGGGATTTAGGTGCTTTTGAAAATTTTACTCTTAACCTCAATGGGCTGTGTCTCACAGAATTAACAGGAAGACTCTCAGGCTTGGTCTATACTGGGGTGTGTGTGTGTTTAAGGGAGTCGATCTAAGTTACGCAACTTCAGCTACGTGAATAACGTAGCTGAAGTCGATGAACTTTGATCTACTCACCGCGGTGTCTTCATTGCAGTGAGTCGACCACTGCCACTCCCCCGTTGACTCCGCCTGCGCCTCTCGCGCTGGTGGAGTACAGGAATTGATGGGAGAGTGCTTGGGGTCCATTTATCACGTCTAGACTAGATGCAATAAATCAACCCCCACTGGATCGATCGCTGCCCGCCGATCCGGCGGGTAGTATAGACATACCCCTAGTGACTTCAACAGACTTTGGAACAGATGCTCTGTATCCCAGCTTCCCTATCAACAAACTGAGGATAACAAAGTGAGGACTAATTTGGTAGCGTACATAGGGCACTTTCTATTTTCAGAGCCTTTTGCTCTCAGTAAGTATTACTGGCAGTAGTTATAGCAATAGATGGATGAATTAGAAGTGAAATACCTTCCATTTTGTCGGAAAAAATTATCTTCAAATTCTCTCAATTTTTTTCTGATCCGTTTTTTCTCTTCCCTGACTTCTTGGAGCTGCTCTAAGAGTTCTGGCCTGTAGGGTTAAATTATAGATATAAAAATTACATAGAAAATTAAAACGGGAATGATATAGTAATTCTACCAAAATAGATTTAGCCAATCCTACAAACACTCCCTAACAAATTGACACGACTCTTAAGTTTAAGAGTGTGAACAGTCCCATCACTGATCAGCAAAACAACTAAGCATGTGTTTAACTTTAACCATGTGCTAAGGTCCCTCTGGCTTAAATGAGATTGAAGCATATTCTGTGGTTTGCTGCATCCAGGCCCACACTTGGTATAGTGCAAGAAACCTGACATACATAGAAGCAGCATGGAGGGTAGAAAGCCCCATGTCCTGGCTGCTCTTTGAAGGCATCTTATCATCCACT
This sequence comes from Trachemys scripta elegans, assembly GCF_013100865.1. Lineage (NCBI taxonomy): Eukaryota > Metazoa > Chordata > Testudines > Emydidae > Trachemys > Trachemys scripta. The sequence continues at coordinate 22,683,033 of NC_048302.1, read as the reverse complement.
GGAGAAATGAAGCCATCAGCCTCATCTTCTAGTTGATCCAGGAAACTCCGCACGCTGAAATCTGGTTTCAGGGTGACTGTGAAATCTGGTTTCACGGTGCTGTCCTCGTCGGAACCCTCCTCTTCCTCCTACAGAAAGAGAGACAGTGCCCCCATAACAAGAAGTTACTACTTCTCTCTGCAGACACAACCCGCATATTACATTCTTTCACCACAAGCACTGGGCTACAGATATGGAAAGAGGTCGATAGACAGAGACAGCACCTTAATTGCGCTAAGATTTACAGTGCACTAAAATATCAGTAGTAACCCCCCTCCCACACACACACAGAGCTCCAACCCATTATTAGTAGAAACCACCACCACAAATTCAGCTTTGTTAGCGAGACAAAGTGCGGTAGAATCACCATGATGAAGAAAAATCAGAATTCTTGGCAACCTGCTATTTTTTGTTAATTTGTTTTCAGCATTCTTGATTAAGCTACAAGTACTTCCAAACTTAACAACCATTGGACACAATGTCTCAATGGTGGCAGTGTCTTCTCTCTGTATCCTCCACACCTAAGCCCATCAGTAATTTAGTTGTGACAAATCCACAAGCTGCCACGTTAATTTGCATGAAACCTCTCCTGTGGTGGATGCCTCGCAAAGGCTCTATAGCACTTGGCATGTTGCCGATAACTTTGACATATGGTGAGGATAGAACACAGCAAGGAACCTGTCAGAACAAGAGAGCTAAAGGACTGATTTGTGTTGTAACAAGGAGTACAACAGGAAGGTTTGTGATGTTTCAGTCCAATGGAGGAGTTCAAGAATTAGACTGTCTACCTTGATTAAACTATAACACTGAACTCAGCCCAGGATTCAATTATATGAGAGAGAGAGAGAGAGAGAGAGAGAGAGAGAGAGAGAGAGTGTGAGTGAGTGAAACGCAGTTGTTGCTGACTTGATCTGTTACCAGTTCTGTCCCCAGATGGATTGTTTGTTGTCTGGGAAAATACAATGCTAAACATTAAAAAGTTGAAATACTTTAGCGAGAGCGCTTCCTTCAAGCTGCACTGGGGGGCCTGGCTAAGTGAAAGCTCCCTTTGTTTACGGCTACACAATGTGAAGGGCTCTGCACACCCAACTACACACTCACTCCCTGGCGCTCCCAAACGAGGAACCTGTTCTGGAATTGAGTTATTTATTCAGTCCTTGTTCTGGCTTCTAAACAATTGGGCCCTGTCCTCCTCTCACATCAAGCTAAATCGCTGTAAGCCAGTTGTATGCCATAATATAGGTTGCAAGGGAATGAGACAGTGAATGAGATAAAAGAAATAAATAATAGGACAGGGAAGAAATATTTGAAACAGGGACTGATACACGCCTGGTTCAGCAAGGTACTGACGCACACCTCTATCTTTAATGAGCGCCTGAGCAGTCCCAATGAAGTCTTGAAGGAAACGATATATGCTAAAACACACTGCTGAATTGGGGCCAAAAAGAGCAACTTTCTTTGCTGTTTCTCCTGCGTTCTCTTTGCTAATATTTCAACTGTTTCTAGAAGATCTTTCTCCCTTTCAAACCTAGATCTCCTTCCGCTTCATTCAGTAAGGAAGCAACAGAGCCAGATTCAAAGCTTGTGTACTCAGGTCGAAATCCACTGAGGTCAATGACGTGTAAATGGTCAAGTGTCTACCAGGTCTGCATTTGGCCCGTAGTCTTGTGTTTACGAGGTCAGTGGCCTTTCCCAGGGAAATGTAATCTGAAGCCACAGACTGAGAATTATGACAGATGGAGCACTCACTGGTTAGCAAGGGAGAAACTCAATAAAAACAGAAACCTGAAAACATCTGAAGGAAAACAGCAGGGAACAGGTAAAAGATAACGTGATTTCTTCTTGATGATTAGATTTTAAAGCTTTTCTAGAGACAGACTATGACACAGCTTCACTGCCAGTTATAAAACTTAGGCCAAGGAAGAATGACTGCCAGTGCCTTCGGTTGTGTACTGTTCTCACACCTCATCCTGCTGGCTAATTCAGAGAGCAGCGCGTGGGTTTTTGCATTCAGGTACAGGGTGCTGTGCACACTAGCCGTAAGTGCTATGATAAAAGCAATGAAGAACGCAGAAGGTGACAACAGCGCCTGCTCAGATTTGCAACTCTCCTTTGCTATAGGGAGAGAAATTTTAAAACGGATTACTTCGGGCCCCTCTCCCTCCAGAGGGTTGTGGATATTATAAGTCAACAAGTGGCTTGTTCCATTTCTAACTGCACTGCATTGCACTCGCTGTCACAGCTGCCAAGGAGAAGTGCAATTCAAAAACATGCTAATGAGCTTTTGCCAACTAGAACCAGAGGGATGATGAGACACCATCAGACACAGCACAGAATTGTCACTTGTTCAGGGCATTAGTGCCTCAGATTACAATTTATAGTCACAGATTATCCGCAAAGATTTCAGCTCCTTGAACTGAAGGGAGCGAATCAGAAGGCTCTTTAAATGAGAATTCAACTGGAAATGCCTGACAGACACGTAGGAGAATGATTTTAAATGGCCTCGACCTGGCCTTGAATTTTGTCCCTACAGTCAATTCACTTCTGCAGCCAATCAGACTGTAACTGCATGTGACTATTTGCATCTGCAATCCATTTATTTGTAGTTATTTTTTCACCTTTGCGGGCATCTATTTGGAGCTCCCAGCACCTTAAAACATTCTAAAACACACAATTACGAATACACAATTTTAAACCCAATACTATAGTGCATCAGTTTTCCTAGTGAACAAACTTTCCAATGAATTGACCTGGCTATGGCCTCTCAGGGAGGTGGACTATCTATACCAATAGGAGAAGCCCTCCCATCGGCGTAGGTATGGTCTACACTGAAGTGCGACTGCGACCCAGCTCTGCCGCTGGAGTGTGTTAAGTGTAGACACGCCCTTGGGCAGATAGCACAACTTCACTACTGCTGGTACTGACGTGAGCTGGATTAAATCTAGCTTGGGTATGTCTACACATATTGCAATCACACCCTGAGTTGGGAAGAAATTGCAGCGCAAAGTTGGTGGTGCAAAATTAGAGGACACTTTAAAAGAATATGACTCTTAATTCAGGCTTGGTTCAGCAATTATCTATTAAATACTAAACAAGTCACTGAGGGATAAGCAGCTATGTAAACACACAGCCACTTAACACGTATGATATTGTAGCTTCACCTTAATTAACATGTACTTCATATATGCAATTAATATTTAGCCAGCAATAATTATAATTAAAGAATCTTTAGTTCATGGTATCTGCAATATTACCCAGTTTGGGATGGTTAACAGACAAAAGGGCATGACATCGGAATGCGTTGCAGCGTGTTTCTCTTGTTCATACTGTGATGGCAATAAAAAGCATGCAGCTAATTGTGTCATATGCTAAGCCCCTTGGTGCTGGTGATTGGACTTCCTTGGACAAAAGTAATATGGACCACATTAATCCCTAGTGCGTTAACTATTTAAGGCACATGCAGTTAGGCAGTAATGAATCTGGCCCAATGTTTTCACATCAGTTCTTAACACTGGGAAATACCAACCCATGGCAGCACAGAGTGAAAAAAAATCCAAGCAAACAAACCAGATCAAATATTCACTAACGTAACTAAGCTGTACTTACTCTGCTTCTAGAAGTGTCGTTTCAAAGGGTAAAATAAGAACTGAACACAGCCAGGAGGTGAACAGATGTGGGTAAATTTCCATAAGCTATACGTGTGTGCTAGCCTATAACCTATTCGTGTTCTGGGAAAGCCCAACCCAGCCGTGGTGTGGCATAAAAGCCTCAGAGCTTTGGTGTGAGAAAAAGAACAGCAAAAAGCTGGTGAGGAATTTTCAAAAGCAAAAGAAAGCAGAGGTGCAACCAATAATCGTGAAGTTTTTACAAAGTAAAATATGTGTGGAGAGGAAAAACACAAAGCCAAGGAAATTTTGTAGGCTGATCTGCAGTAACATAAAAGAGGGATTTGTTCAAAACTGGCTAGGCTTAAGCAGCTACTGATTATTATTTTTTTGAGACACTGCAAAGAATCAATACTAATGAAAAAAAAAAGCAATCAATCAATCTCTGTCATTGGCGGGAAGGGGAAACTGATGCAGACTGAGCAATTAGTTAGCAGCTGAGGTCTTCACCTTTATCTCCTTGAAGAAGGAAGCTGTTTCACCCTCGATAATTGGCTGCAGCAAAGGGCTTCTCCGCTTGCTGGAGGGGGAACCCTGTGACAGGTGTTAACAAGTAGGTTACATTGTGAACCCCTTTCTCCTCCACCACCTGTTCTCTTGCTCTCCTCTCATCTCCATAACTCTTTTAGCTCATCCAGACCATCGTAAGAAAACTCTGCTTCTTAAAAAGAAAAAACTTCTGGCAAAAACCTTGAAGCAGAGAAAGGTTTTGTTTTTTTTTCAAGTCGCTGCTTAGCAATGGACATCAGTTCCAAGTGCGTGCAAACACAACACTATGAATGGAAGGGCCAGCTGTGCGTGAGCGGGAAAATAAATGCTTTAAGAAGAAAAAACAACAACAAAAGCAACCCCATAGATGTAGAAAGACAACACGTGGCTCTCTGCAGCTACATTGTATGCCCTTAAAAACTCCACTGGGCCAATTTTCGAAAGTGCTCAGCACTCACAACCGAGGCCAGACTTTCAATAACTCAGTTTCCATTTAGGCACCTAATTGACGTGGCTGGATTTGCAAAGGTGCTCTGCCCCCAGGAGCTCCCACTGTTCTCAGAGAGGTGGGGAAAGGGGAAAGACATGCACCATTGTTCTCCATGGCAGCTGCTGGGGGCTGGCTGAGCACTTTTGAAATTCCGGCCATTTCATTTTGGTGCCTGAATGGGAACTGAGCTCCTTGGAGAAGCTGGCTCTAAACTGCCAAGAGGTGGCTGCTGGGTTGGATGGCTTCCTTCTACTTGCTAGCCTTACGTATCTAGTTCACACAGAGGACTAGTCACAACAGTGATTCCAGGAGTTTTGGGTTTTTTTTTAAATACAGCAGGACATGCCGAGAATGCCCAGAAAAGAGTGCTTGCCAGTGTGTCTGACTGCTCTGAGTAACACTTCGCCGGTCTGTTCTTCTGAACAGACGCCCTGTTAAAACAGCTGCCAAGACACAAGCATGGCCTGGCAGTAGAGAAAGGACAAAGGATCATTCGTGAAACAAAGAGCAGGCAGACACCAATATAAAACAGCTTACTTTCACCAGCAGGGCAAAATGAGTGTGCGTATGTGTTTTATAGTACAATAATTTTAGGACCAGTGACGAGGGCAATACCAGTTGTGGGACACAAGTAGCTTCAAATTTGGGTCACTGAAGATAAAAGCATGTACATGGAGCTGATGACAATGGCTCTGCAGGACAGATGTGTGGGACTCAGTGGAAGCGGTAGCATCAACTTAGAAAGCAGCAACCATTGGTGTATTCTGCTAGTAAGCGTTGAGGACTGGGAGACTGCCTGTCCTGTCCTCTCCTTCAGACAAACTGGGCAGTCTGGCTGCTGGTGTAGTTGAGCTCCTCAGCAGTGTGGGCAAGACACAAGTCTCTACTCCTGCCAATGTAAGTGACCAACACTGAGTCTATGATGTTGAGGGAAAAAGGAGGTGAGGCCTTAGCCAAAAACCAATAAATGAAAAGTCAACAGCAACCCAATGGAAGGAGGAGCACCAGAAGGTGAAAAGTGCTCAACATCCAGCTATGGGCACTGGAGTCCTTGACCAGCTCTTCACTAGTCCCAGTTGCTGTGGTATCATTGACTTGCAGTCGTTCAGGTACTCAGTTCTTTGGTGACGAGGGAGGTTGGGCCTCTGTAACTGTGCAGAGGTGTGATTCTCCTGGCCTCCTCCCACCAAAAAAGCTCCCTCACCAAACCAAATCAATCCCCCCTCGAGAAGTGCTGTACTCACAATAACAGGGATGGTGTTGGCCCTGGAGAGGATCTGTTTGACCAAGCGGTACCTGTCATACAAGGGCTTCATCACCTGGCGCTCATTTTTTGTTACCTGAAAAGCAAGAAAGAATGGGACCATAAGTCTGGCAGCAGATACTCTAGTCTGTAATGTATGCTCCTGCACCCTCATTTATCTGGGTTCACAAGAATGATGTGCTAACGGCGATGGTCCTGAGATTAGTATAGCATGAACTTTGCCACTCTGACCTGCCAGTGTACCTTTAGCCCTGCTCGTCCAACCCTTGGCGTAACTTCCAGCTGTGTGGTGCTTTTGTAATGTGGATAATCGGAGGGCAAGACATTTAGGCTCAAACTAGCATTCATTTGTCCTCATCACAAAAACCCCTACACACTAGGCAGTCTGCATCTGTGGCCACTTCTGTACTCGTGGCCAAAAGCACAGGGCTCACACCCACATTCTTGTGTCTGCTATCCCAGAACAGGGTGATAATTTTGACCTAGGAACAAGGGAAAGGAGCTGTGATGACTGACTGCCTTCCCTTGGAGGCCCCTCCCCAAGCATGCTGATCTACAGACCTTAGGTAAAATGACATTGCAATGCCTCTCCTCTGCCTCTGCACTTTCTCCCCTAAGATGCCTGCAAGTTGTTAGCATAGAATTGCTCATTTTACTCTCCAGCTCATCTTCTGGAACAAAGCTAGGGAGTAAAACTCCCTTGCAATGACTGGGGAGAATGTAGGAGAGGAGAGGGGGAGATTTAAACCTACACTAGCTAATAGTGGTGCATGAGAAAGTGAAGCTCTACATTTCTACAGAATCGTTTGATTAAATGGGTTTCTGTATCTTTAATATATCGAGGGTGAGGTTGGAAAACAGCAAGCAGAATATTTCACACGACCATATAGTTTATCCTCTTCATTTTATTCACCAGTGTCTTTACCCACATCCTAGGTCTGTTCTTCCATTGGATCTTTGCTCTAAGTTTACATTTAAAAGGCTCTTAGGGCAGGGCCTTTAACTGATTGTGATGTCATTTTTATCTACCTACATTAGGATTTTAAAGTGCTGCTCACCACTGTAGTATCTGAGTACCTTCCATGTAAAACTGATAGCAATAGAAAAGTCCCTGGTGTAAAAACTCTGCTTGGGGTAGGGTGTGCACTTTGGATATTTTAGATTTTATTAATTTACTTTTTTGCTGTTTTGTTTTAGGTTGATTCTGTTCAGGATAGGTTTCTTTTCTTCTAAAGGTGTTTTTGTGGGGGTTGGTTGGGTGTTTTGGATAGAAGGGAGGAATGTAACCAGCAGTACGGAGCCCAGAGATACACCACCCATTTACAGGACTCGCAAGGCTAGGTTCACCACGGTCCTCATTGGGTTTCATGCTGATGTGATTACATTCATCAGCTGGTGCAGTCAGCGTTGCCTTGTAAACTGTGAACTATTGTCTGTAACTAGATGGTTTTAATGGTGTTACGAGGGCACAAAACGGAGTAATGCAGTGGTGAATCAGGATCATATCCTCCCTGCCTAGGCTACGTTGGGACCGAAAAATGGGTAGAATGCCCGGGCACTGCTTTGCTGTTGGACCATGCTGTCCTTAAGGGTTAGAAAACAACATGAAAAGGTGCCTGTTGAGGCAAAGAACCGAACCATCAGTTAATGCCACTTCAAAGAGGATAAACTCCCATGTTTTGTAAAAAATAAATAAATAAATATAAGGTTTGGACTGGGAAAAAGAATCCCTAGGTGCGCAGAGGAAATGGAGGCTCCTTACCCGTCACCAGAGGTTCTTCAAGATGTGTGGTCCCTATCTGTATATCTGAATATTTTCATCATTGATTTAGATAATGGCATAGAGAGTACACTTATAACGTTTGTGGCTGATACCAAGCTGGGAGGGGTTGCAAGTGCTTTGGAGGATAGGATTAAAATTCAAAATGATCTGCATAAACTGGAGAAATGGTCTGAAGTAAATAGGATGACATTCAATAAGGACAAATATAAAGTACTCCACTTTGGAAGGAACAATCAGTTGCACACATACAAAATGGGAAATGACTGCCTAGGAAGGAGTCTTGCGAAAAGGATCTGGGCATTATAGTGGATCACAAGCTAAATACGAATCAACAGTGTAACACTGTTGCAAAAAAAAAAAAAAAAAAAAAGCAAACATAGTTCTGGGATGTATTAACAGGAGTGTTGTAAGCAAGACACGAGAAGTAATTCTACTCTGCACTGATTAGGCCTCAACTAGAATATTGTGTCCAGTTCTGGGTGCCACATTTCAGGAAAGATGTGGACAAACTGGAGAAAATCCAGAGAAGAGCAACAAAAATGATTAAAAGTCTAGAAAACATGACCTATGAAGGAAGATTGAACGAATTGGGTTTGTTTAGTCTGGAAAACAGAAGACAGAAGGGACATGATAACAGTTTTCAAGAACATAAAAGGTTGTTACATGGAGGAGGGAGAAAAAATTTTCTTCTTAACCACTGAGGATTAATGGCTTAAATTGCAGCAAAGGCAGTTTAGGTAGAACATTAGGAAAAACTTCCTGTCAGGGTGGTTAAGCACTGGAATAAATTGCTTAGGGAGGTTGTGGAATCTCGCTCAAATGAGATTTGTAAGAGGAGATTAGCTAAACACCTGCCAGGGATGGTCTAGATAAAACTTAGTTCCGCCCTGAGTGTAGGGGACTGGACTACATGACCTCTCGAGGTCCCTTCCAATCTTACGATTCTATGAAAAAGCAGTTAGCATAACTGAGCCTTTGGTCGAAATTTCAGGCCCACGCCATGTGGCAAACAGCAGCTAATGAAGAACAGACCATTTCTTGCTTCGTTAGAGTGGCTCCAGGAATTCTGCAAAAACAGACTCTCTGGTTTAACTATAGCTGGTCAGTCTCTACCTCTGCAGGCTCATCTGACACCGGTGCAGACCCAGTTACACAATAAATCTGAGCTCCACCGATTTTTGTTGTTTAGTTAAAAAAAAAAAAAAAATTAAGTGGCCCAACTGTTCACATTATCCTAGATCTTTCAGTACTTTTCCACTGCAGCAATGCCAGTAGCTGGAAACAGGAAAGCTGGTCTGCTGCAGCCTCCCTTCCTACTAGGTTCAGTTTTGCTAGGTTGTAAAAGTAGCTTATTTAAAAAATTAAGAAGCAGTTATGCTAATAAAAAACAAAGAAAAATATATTATGACAACAGGCCAGATTCTGCCCTCACACTGGTTTTACCTGGATGTACATTCATTAACTTCATTGGGGGATTACCCCTGATTTACATCCCTTTGAGAGCAGAATCCGGACTCTGAGAGGAGACAGGAAAGACAAATCACTTTCCTGGAATGGTTTGTTGCTGTGCCTTACACAGTAATAGAAGTCTGTTACCTAGATGGCTGAGTGCAGGCAGTAAAAATCATGTGGCCTTTGGGCAGCCATGGAGATGGTGTTGAGAGGGGGAAATTAAAGTCAATAATTTTAGAACAACAGGCTGAGAAGCAAATATTTCAGACGTGAGGGAAAAGAAGGGATCAGGGACTCCAAAGCATCAGCACACTGAAGGGGAGAGAGAATTTGCTAACTTGGCACCTTCGGATACATTGGCAGCAGAAGGCAGGCGAAGTGGAACTAGAAAACTTTAGCATTTACCAGAGGTATGAGCGGTTTATACAATTGTTACAACAGTCTCAGAAAGGTGACAAATGAATTTACTCTCTCTCATATTATCAATGTCACAAATGAGTTTCCCTTTACATCCAGCCAGCCTTTACCAGGGCAAGGCTCAGGGATACCAATCATAATTAAGAGCCTGTTGCTCTGATAGACACTAAACTTAGCAGTTAATACAGGGCTAAAAGCACTTCTCACCAGATGAGTGATTCCCTGAGTAAAGGGGCTGGGACTGATTAACAAAATCATTGCGCTTTTCCCCCACCAGTGTGGGTGTTGGTGTACTTATAAGGTGGCGGGAGGTTAACTATGACAGGTGAAGACAATTCAAGCAACTATTTTACATGTGTGCTGCTGTACGTACCGGTCTTCCATGAATGCTTTCATAACACAAGAGTGCTTTCTGAAGAGCCACTTTCTCAGCTGCTATCTCATCTCTAGTCATGTCCTATATAAAAGATGGAGGGAGGGGGAAGAGAAAAAAAGTCACATTTCTGCACTCAGAGAACACTGAGCTTTAGTCTTATTTGCATTCATACTGTACTTTGAAAGAATAAGCCACATTATTTTGCAATAAAGATTGCAATACTTGCCACTACTTCCCCGAATCCCTTATCCTGTGATGCACTTTAAGGAACTGTTACCATAAGGGGCCCATGTTATGTGTTGTGGAAACAAATTACAGCTAAATGACATTTAGATTTCAGGGGTAAGGGTTTGTGTGTTCATCAAGGGGATTCATTAGTTTTTACCGTGCTTTGAAAATTTAAAGTGCTATATAATTGTTAACATTTATTATTTATTTTGATGTAAGAGGACATATCAGTGTAAGTCTTTCATGAAACACTTGTCCTTCGAATCAAACCCCAGACATTCTTTTGTCCCATCACTGCACCCAATATTACAGTAGCACCCCACAGAACAAGCACTTTTGAAATCTCTCAACTTGCAGCTTTTTGTCCTGCAAATCCGAAGCAATGAGAGAATTCTGTCTGCACCTTTTCAAAAAGCAGTCGTCAAGGATTACATTTTTGTTTTTCAGAAAAAGGTTTTGCTTAGTTGACATGTCAGCGAACTCAAGGCCTTAACGTACAAGGCTATCAGCATTTCAGGAACTAGCTACATCAGACCGAGAAAATCACCCTCAGAGACAACCATGTAGCTAACAGGGCCAGATATGAAACTCTTAAGAGTGGAGATAAAGTGCCCTCAGACAAGGGTGATCAACTTTGAATGAGCTAGCAGGAAAGATAAGACTAAGCCAAAGCATGCCCATCTTCAGAAAGTGCGAAAAGACCCATGTGATTTGCCTAAGCCTTCCCGTCATAACAGAAGATAGGGAAACCCAAACATGGGAAGGGGGAACCCAGAAACAAAAGCACGTCAAACACTTCTTGGAACTTGGGAGACGCAAAGAACAAAATCCATTATGAAATTCAATGTGGATAGTTCTTTGAGAATCGAAATGATCAATTCCGTACTTCAACCCTCTGGTGAGAGATGCCACAGAAAAACGAGAGAAAGAGAACGGAAGACTAAGCAAGACCAATGTAGTATCATAATTAAAGATTATTTGACAAAAATTGATGTTACAGTGCTCCAGTGAAAAGTAAAACTACTTTAAAAGCTGTGCATTACAGGACTGTATTTGAAGTCCTGACATCCAACCTGACCTGCATTCACTGTACCTTAATGTCCTCCGGCCGGTTCGTCTCTGCTCGTTTTTCTTGTAGCTTCTTCTGGATGGAGTCTAAGGTCACCTCCACCGCAGGTTTTGCAGCTTTATCGGACAGATCTTGCTTCTTGTCATCTTCCTTCTCAAGCTGTGACCCGAAGCTCTTGGGGAGTGTGTTGCTCCGCTGGCGCATCACAGGAGCCAGATCCTCTTCCGATATCTTTAATTTTGACTCTAGATGGATTTTTTGGGATGGGGATGGAAAAAACAGAATATTTTCAGTTACTGGATAAGAGATCCATGAAGCATTTCAAGATAGGTCAAAGTCAATCTAGGACATTTTCCTCCTGCCAGTTACTCACCTTTAAGCTGCTTCCGAAATTTTGCCAGTTCATTTGTCCATTTCAGCACCTCTGGGTTGGCTGCTTTGTCACTGTGGGAAGGCTAGAGGAAGAGAACAGAAATCCATAGTGAAATCATTCTGAAGAGAGCGGGGAGAGAACCTCAAACCGAGATCTGTATAAACAGGTTTATTGTCTACAGCAGAGGTTTGGCCATAGCAGAGGGAGCCAGGAACTTCTGCTTTCCAATCACAATTCTATTTATTAACTCCCTCTGTGGCTTGGGACTACTTTCTTAAAACTTCCTGCCTCAGTTTCTCCCTCTGTAAAACATGGCTAACAACTCTCATGCAAGGGCGCTGGAAGGGTTAATTCATGTGTGTAAAGCACTCTGAAGGTGGAAAGTACGAGCTATTATATTGTAAAGGAGAAACACTGAATCATCACTGCCATCTGCAGCAGCTGCCAAACAAGGAAGGAGGGCGCTCTTCCTGTCTGGTGCCGGCTTTTCCTAACACAGACAAGACTGTTTCAGAACTAACCTTTTCCAGTTAAATCACTAGCAAATGTGGGTGTGTGTGAATCTATTCTCCCATACAAAGCTTCCTGTGCATCAGAAGACAACATCAGCAGTGACTGGAGAACAGTTCACATGTGCTGCTCAGCTGCACTTTGCAAGGGTGCAGGAACCAGAGTCAAGGAGCGCATTCCCCATCCCTCCCGAGTACATGAGTACGCTGGAGTTATGGCTTTCCCCAGAGTGAGAGCCTCACTAAAACACGATATGCATCCCAACAGTCAATAAATAAGAGGTTTAACTTAGCCATTCTCTGACACAGTTACCAGCTTTGGGCAGATTTACTAAACAGGTAATAAAAATCCTAACAGTTTCTTAGATTACTTCCTGCATGCCCTCCCAGCACCTAATGCTTTAGAAGGGAATTCACTTGGCGGTGCTAACACATGAATACGTGCTTTCCGTTGGTTGTGTGGCAGCTCCACCTCCCTCTGTTTCCAGGTACTCGGGCTGTATCTGAAAATCTCCCCTGAAGACCTTGTCAGCTTGGGCTCTATTCATTTGCTTACATATGCTCACTTGCGAAGAACTTACTCTGTATTTCCTCTCCTCCTCAAATCTGTCCTCAAACTTCCTGATCTTCTTCTTAAGCCCCTGAATCCTCCGGGTCAGCTGTGCAGGTGTCAGATCCTCTCGGTCATCTTCACAAGATCCTAAAGAAGAACTCCGTCTCCTGTAGGGAGCACAGAATGCAGTCAGATCCTATGCAAGCAGCCAGCGAACATCTGCATGCACAGAGGGTCAATTACACCTGATTGTAAGTACACCTCTACCCCGATATAACGCGACCCGATATAAAACGAACTCGGATATAGCAGAGCTTGGGAGGTGGGTGGGGGCTGCGCACTCCGGCGGATCAAAGCAAGTTCGATATAATGCAGTTTCACCTATAATGCGGTAAGATTTTTTGGATCCCGAGGACAGCGTTATATCGGGGTAAAGGTGTACATTCAACTCCCGTGGACATCATGAAGCCAAATTCTGGCGTGATGTAATTGATAGTTAAAGGGCTAGCATCCAGGAGCAGCGAGACCAAGAAATGGGGCGTTAGTCTCTTTGCATTGAAGGTGATTGAAGATTGAGGGTGAGTAGGTTGACCGTTTGCTGCGATTCAGAAGAAACTGAGCAGGGAATTTAGGAGAAAGCAGGCCCACCAACTTGCTCTCTAAAATGAGGTACAAGACCTGAAGATTAGCTGGCCAACTCCAGAGACGTGATGGAGAACTGGTAACTGGCCCTCCCTCCAGAAGCCAGGCTTCCTGCAAGGGAGGGGAGTTTGGGGAGGCTGAGAGGGAGGTGAGGGAATATACCCCCATTATTCATTGTCCAGAGTTTAAACATTTCCCAAAGAGCAGGAGCTCTGAATAAAAACACCTGAATGTCAATGATGAGCCACTCCTGCATCACTACTTCCAGGGTATTTCGTACTTCTGGAGTGGTTCAAGTTACTCCACCTTTAGCCCTCATGCTAAAAAGCGTAACAACACCTGGGATGAGCTACAATTGGGCCCAAATGCATAGCCTGTGATGTGCTATTGTTCAGATTGAATTTAAAAATATAAATACATATATATGACGTGGAACTGGTATAAAAAGGGGGGCAGGGGAGCGTCTACATTTGTTTTGCCATTCTTTGCCAGAATTTCCACCAGATTTGTCATACTCCCAGGTCCGAATTATTTCCATTTAAAAAAAACCTCTGATCTCAGACCACATTTCAGCAGGGAGAAAGTTTTTACGGCCAAATTATAAATCCCTTAAAATACGTATTGACCAGTATGTAGGATATCACAACACAGTTTTCACCACGCCACTACCTGGGCAACCTCCTCCTCCTCATTAGCACTTCAAGTGCTTTTTATCAGAGGATGACCTCAAAGCCTTTTACACAGGAGGGTAAGTACCATTATTCCCATGTCATAGATGAAGAAACCTGGGGCACACAAAGTTAAGTGACTTTTCCAAAGCAACACAGAGAGTCAATGGCAGAGCTGGGAATCCTATCAGGCACCCACTGCATCGTATTGCCTCTCTGTAATGACAAACACACTGCAGCAAGATGCGACGGCCTCCTTATTGTGACAGAAGTATCCTGGGTACCCAGGCACGAACATGGAAGCCACCACTAGAAATCATTGCAATAGCAAGTGAGGAGGCTTCTGTTGGTGGGGATCACCAGCCCCACCCACAGAGCGGGTTACATGGCATTATCTTGCTAAACGAGATGCTGCTCATTACTACGCTGCAGTCCTTTGCTACTGTGCAGCGCTGGGAGCAAAGCCAGCAGCTCAGATGGCCGCTGTGAAACCACCACCTACCTCATGAATGAATGGGAGTCAGGAGGGGAGGGAGGCACTTCTGTATCGTCCAGGTACTGCTGGCTTTGCCCATAGGCATAGAAACGAGGGGACAGCATTGGATCGCTGTCCTCATCCAGAAGCTGCCGAATTAGACATCCGGCCTGTGGGGACAGGTGAGCTTCGTCGGAGTCTAAGCCATCTCGTTCCCTGGAGGACAAAGCTGGGACAGGCTCTGGAAATCAATTGAAACCACTCAATGAAAATGAGCTTTAATTTTCCTTATTCTAAATGCATTCAATGATCACCACAGACATGGGCCAGTTTTTAAACCCATATTTGTCTCAACTTTCCCCCTCCTTTAGAGAGAGGGCCTGATTCTTCACTGGCTGGCACCCGTGGTCACCCTTTACTTGTGGGCAAAGCGAGTGCAGGAGGAGTGTGAAATGCTACCAGATTGGAACGGGAGCATGTTGCACAGGTGCATATGACTACACAAGGTGCCAGGCAGGGGAGAATTAAGCCCTAAATCTGGTCAGTCATCACTGCTCATTGATTCCAATAGACACCAAACCTGACAGCACCTTCCCCCTTTGTTGTCCAAACCTTTGGGGCAGGAACTGAACAGACTTGAATATACTCAGGTATAAAGGAGGTAACTCAGGGCGGCAGAACAGTACATGCAGGAGGAATCAATTGATTCACAGGATGTGCAAATGCCATAAATGATTAACAAGGTGATCCCAATGTTGTAAGCCCCCCCGCCCCAATCCTTCCCCACCTTATCCCCTCCCTGCTTTATGATAGCCATGATGCAGTGATTGGGGGTAACAGTCGACTTTTATCTCATGGGAGCATAGTTCAGATCTTACTATTTTGTTCTGTGGTGTGCCTCGCCTACTACAGCTGTAAAAGTGTTAACAACAATAAATCATCCGGGCTCAATCATTCTCACGTTAAAAACAAACAAACAAACAAACAAACAAACAAACAACGACGACACCTGGAGCCACCCAGTCTCTTTCACACTAGCACTGCTAATAAATCTCCCATCCACGGGTTGAATTAATCGGCTGACGGTAAAAGTAACCATCTCGGAAGACTGGGGGTGTGAGAAAGGGAAATCTGTTTTGGGAATGCCGATTAGCATACTGGAACAAACCGAAAAAAATCATTTCAATCCCGTGATCACTCTGTCCAGATGCCATAAGGGGTCTAACATTCTCTGTTCAGATAGTTTACTAAGCTGGTTTGCATGCTCCTACTTAGCACCACAGGATTAGACGATCTAAGAGTTGTGCTTTGAACATGCAATTCTAACGAGAAGTTCTGAAGTCAAATAAAAAAGTTAGAAAAAACATCAAATAGTGGGTGATGAATCATTGGAAAGGGGCTTAAAACAGCTATAGAATCACCTGCTTCCTGCGGATACAGGCTCTGATCCTGATCTTATACCAATGAGAGAGATCAGGCCTTTTTATTTTGTAAATTTTGAAAAACGTTGCACTTCCATTTACTGCATAAAGTTACATTTCCGTGTTCCTAGCCTCTTGTAAAACCAGTGTGTGGCCCAATAGGTTTAAGGTACTCCACTGTCCTCTGCATTACTGAATTCAGTATCAACTGGGGGGTAAAGCATTTTACATTATTTATGCATCAAAGGCTAGATGTAGCCTCACTGGCGTGGGAGTGTAAATTGCACCCCTCTGCCTCAAAGACTGATGCTGTTCCCAGAAAGTTAAGTCACTCCTGAAGGAATGGTAGGTGGTATTCGCACAATGGCCCTTTTCTAGGGTTCTGAGATGGAAAAGGCAAACCTTCACTTGTGGCCAGACTCCAGAAAAGCCCAAAAGGATCCCACTTGCAGGGAAGATGCACTGATTCGGCTGTGATGGATGTGTAATTTTTTTTAAACCACAACACATGTGTACATCATGTTACCGCTAGTTTTTTTATATATCTATATATGGGGTCCCCTTAAATTAATCTCTGTGAAAAATGCGTCACAGACCGTGAAATCTGGTCTTTTGGCTATTTTTTCCCTATACTGTACAGATTTCACGGGGGAGACCAGCGTTTCTCAAACTGGGGGTCCCAACCCAAAAGAGGGTTGTTGGGGGAGTCGCAAGGTTACTGTAGGGGGTTGCCACCCTCACGTCTATGCTGCCTTCAGAGCTGGGTGGCCAGAGAGCAGTTGCTGCTGGCCAGGTGCCCAGTTCTGAAGGCAGCGCCCCACCCCGCAGCAGCACAGAAGTAACGGTTGCAATACCATACCATGCCACTCTTACTTCTGTGTTGCTGCCTTCAGAATTGGGTCAGGATCCCTACAGTTACAACACCATGAACTTTCAGATTTAAATATCTGAAATCATGAAATTTACTATTTTTAAAATCCCATGACCGTGAAATTAACCAAAATGGACCCTGAATTTGGTAGGGCCCTATATATATATATATATATATATATATATATGTAAACTTCAGTTCCTTTGCATAATCTCTACAGCAAATGTTTTCTAAATTGCCTTATCCTGAAGGAACCCAATAATAAAGAGAGAGAAAACACAGAGGCTTAAGGTTAAAAAATAAACCCATAATCTACAAGCCCTTGAATCAAACTTTGATGATTCGGAGCCATACACATTCCAGAATCCAACTATTTCCCTGAATTTTATCACAGCCCAATGTTTTCAGAAACATTTTGAGACCCTGTGGTAGTGAAATGTGGAAACTAATATCCAGTGTAAAAGGGGCATACTTTGATTCCCCACCCTCACTGATCAAGTTATTCTCATATAATTCTTCCAACGATCCCTCTTCCCAACATGGAGAATGAACAGCTTTAGAGTAGGACTTTCTAAAATAAGAAGTATTTGGGTGATTTACAGTCAGTGGGATTAGCATTATGCCTTGCTGGGATTTAGAAGGGAAAAAATGAGGGCAAAAAGGAATGCATATAGTAGTAAACAAACTCAGCTACTACCAAACCTGTGAACAAAGATGTATGTGACTTTGTCCTGAGGTAGATTTACATTCCAGATATCAGGTACCATAAAAAGTATCATAATGACTCAAGAGGGCTCTGAGATAAGCGGTTTTACAGTCAGCAGTGACTGAGGCATGTGCAGTACCACTATTAATTTCAAATACAGATGAAAAGCTGAAATGGACATTCTAAAGGAGAATGGGTCAGAAAGTGGGAGAAGAAGGAAGTCCTAAAAGGAAAGAAAGTTTGAAACTTGGATGGAACAAATGGCAGCTACAGAAAACTGACTATTTCCCACTTTCATTCCTCGAGGTCTTGACTCTTTGGGTTAGTTGTTCCATTTGCGGTATATAATATTCAGAAAAAATTAGATCAGGAGGTCAAAATGGCTAACAAAGCCTGAACAGAAACGGAACAAGTAGCAAAGGAACACGTGATCTGCTGTATGGAATCAGATCAATGAATGGTCCAACTGGTCCAGTATCTCATTTCCCATAGTGGTTAGTGCCAAATGCTCCTAGTCATGCACAATTATAGAATAACTGACCCAAAGGGGAAGGTTCTTCCTAGTCCCTCTCAATTAGTGGTTGGCTTATGGCCTGAAGCATGAGGATTTGTATCATTTATGTGTTTATCTTACCTAATGTAACACTCTCATAATGGAAGCTCTCATTACCTATATAAACAACTAAGACATTACGAAACCTGCTAAGTTCTTGGACTGGATACATTCCACAGGTTATTTATGTGTTGTGTTAAAAATATTTTCTCCTATCACTTTTACATATACTTTCAGCTTTACTGAATGTCCCTTGTCCTTGTGTGAGTAAAAAGGTGAATAGGAGTGCTCTATCTTCTCTAAGCCATTGATTAATTTGAATACCTTTATCATGTCTCCTCTTATTTACCTTCTCTCTCAACTAAACAGTGCCAGTCTTG
This sequence comes from Trachemys scripta elegans, assembly GCF_013100865.1. Lineage (NCBI taxonomy): Eukaryota > Metazoa > Chordata > Testudines > Emydidae > Trachemys > Trachemys scripta. The sequence continues at coordinate 22,664,610 of NC_048302.1, read as the reverse complement.
TCCACCTCTCCTCCATAGGGGAGTCTCTCCATGCCTCTAACCAGCAACCAGAGCACTTCTATTTTAGGATATCTTTTTTCATTCTTCAGTAATAAGGGACATGCATAAGGGAAGAAATTACTTAGAGATTGTGCACATGGGTGTAAATACTTCGGAGTGTCTATGTATGAACATTCTATTTGTTGGTTTGGAACTTCCATTTCAATTCCTTTAGCCTTGCCTCTTTCGAGTTTGTGTGGAAACGGCAAACGTTAGTATTATGTTTGTAGCCTTCACTCTCCTCTTCAATACCAGTATAATATTACCTTTCATAGTCCCAAAACGAATCTGCCATTGAAGCTTTCAGCCACCAGTTGTGCATGCATGCAACTCTGTAGGTGCACATATATATGTTACTATGTTACCGCTTTAATAAATGACCATAGGAAAGATAAGTGATGTTCTTCAGTTGACAATAGTAGTATTTTAATCAAGAGGTGTGGAGAACACAGTGTAGTGGTCTCTAGGCTGAAGAAATTTATATGGTTATCTCAAGACCATCTGTTATCTTCTTACAGGGAATTGTTTATATTTTTATTTTGTTTACCCTCACAAAATTCATGTGGTCCTCTGCAGGACGAAACATCACCTAAGCATATTTAAAATACCTATGCACACAGATGCAAATGCAGTTGCGAAATGGATTCACACACTGAACAATGATATCTGAAGTGCTGTACCAGTATTTCTTAAAGGAGACAGATATCTGACCAAAACATGAAGGCCAGATTTTCAGACAGTGTAAACTGGTGAAGCAACTGAACTATACCAATTTTTATCAGCTGGGGTGCTGCCCTAAATTCCATTTGAAAACGCAGAAGAAAATGAAGGGAATTAAAATGATCTTTTAAAATTAATTAATACAATTTTAAAGTGTAACATACATACTAGTTTTATAATGAATGAAATGTGTTGTATCAGTAGAGAAGATAACTATTTTTATTTAAAAAAATATTCTTATACTGTGGCCTCTCTTGGTGTATCAAAATAATATATAGCCCCAATGAAGCATCACCACATCTTAGCTCAGGGATAAAAAAAAATTTCTATTAGAAAAGTCAAATTCACACTATGCCTAATGTACCCATGTTTATATTTTGTTAACATAATAACGAATCATCATAATAAATGATGATAAAAATATAAGTACTATTTGTTGCAAGTAACTATATGGTGAGGAGAAATTACCAAATAGAGTAAAATTACATTTATTTCATTTCTGTTTATAACAGTGAGAAAATACAAGGCAATTTATCACCTTTAGATTGGTTACATTAAAAACAAGTCCCTTTAAATATGCTATTAATAACACTGTTGATTAACCAAATAATGAATTTTAAAAACTCAATTTACTAGTAATTATTTATGCCCTTTGTTGATCATTTTTTGTTCATTTTCAGGTTCTTAGTGGTGCAATGTTTCTGTTTTCAACACTGCAGGAGAATGTTTATTTGTTTAAAAATGCCTGTTTTCACTGCAATTAGAAAAATAAGGTGAACACACTGCTGTTGATTGTGGGTTTTGTAAAATATTTCTATTACAAAATCTGGTCTAAATTTTAGTTTATAGTGTTCTTTTAATACTCTGGTGCAAGATAAATAAAGGCAAAGTAGACAGCAAACTGGGGGACAGAATTTGGGTCATCCCAGCAATATTTCACTTTCTCATTGAAAAAAACATGACTAGCCTTAGGCAAGTGGGAACATTACACATTCATAGATTCATAGATTATAGGACTGGAAGGGACCTCGAGAGGTCATCGAGTCCAGTCCCCTGCCCGCATGGCAGGACCAAATACTGTCTAGACCATCCCTGATAGACATTTATCTAACCTACTCTTAAATATCTCCAGAGACGGAGATTCCACAACCTCCCTAGGCAATTTGTTCCAGTGTTTAACCACCCTGACAGTTAGGAACTTTTTCCTAATGTCCAACCTAGACCTCCCTTGCTGCAGTTTAAACCCATTGTTTCTGGTTCTATCCTTAGAGGCTAAGGTGAACAAGTTCTCTCCCTCCTCCTTATGACACCCTTTTAGATACCTGAAAACTGCTATCATGTCCCCTCTCAGTCTTCTCTTTTCCAAACTAAACAAACCCAGTTCTTTCAGCCTTTCTTCATAGGTCATGTTCTCAAGACCTTTAATCATTCTTGTTGCTCTTCTTTGGACCCTTTCCAATTTCTCCACATCTTTTTTAAAATGCGGCGCCCAGAACTGGACACAATACTCCAGCTGAGGCCTAACCAGAGCAGAGTAGAGCGGAAGAATGACTTCTCGTGTCTTGCTCACAACACACCTGTTAATGCATCCCAGAATCATGTTTGCTTTTTTTGCAACAGCATCACACTGTTGACTCATATTTAGCTTGTGGTCCACTATAACCCCTAGATCCCTTTCTGCCGTACTCCTTCCTAGACAGTCTTTTCCCATTCTGTATGTGTGAAATTGATTTTTCCTTCCTAAGTGGAGCACTTTGCATTTGTCTTTGTTAAACTTCATCCTGTTTACCTCAGCCCATTTCTCCAATTTGTCCAGATCATTTTGAATTATGACCCTGTCCTCCAAAGTAGTTGCAATCCCTCCCAGTTTGGTATCATCCGCAAACTTAATAAGCGTACTTTCTATGCCAATATCTAAGTCGTTGATGAAGATATTGAACAGAGCCGGTCCCAAAACAGACCCCTGCGGAACCCCACTCGTTACGCCTTTCCAGCAGGATTGGGAACCATTAATAACAACTCTCTGAGTACGGTTATCCAGCCAGTTATGCACCCACCTTATAGTAGCCCCATCTAATTTGTATTTGCCTAGTTTATCGATAAGAATATCATGCGAGACCGTATCAAATGCCTTACTAAAGTCTAGGTATACCACATCCACCGCTTCACCCTTATCCACAAGGCTCGTTATCCTATCAAAGAAAGCTATCAGATTGGTTTGACATGATTTGTTCTTCACAAATCCATGCTGGCTGTTCCCTATCACCTTACCACCTTCCAAGTGTTTGCATCATTAGTTGTTCTCACTATCATTTTTTCATTGTGGTAAAGGGTGAGGGAGTAGGTTTGGGGCCCAAGCTAGTAAAGTTTTGTGGTAATTTTGCAAAGCAATGTTAGACTATGAAAGCAGCAGGGTGTCCCTTCCACTCCTGGCAGTTTGATCCACAACGACTAGATTAAAATCCTTTGTGGTGGGAGCGGTTCTGGAAACGCTCTGTTTTATTTGTTGCAGGCCTGCACAGACTCACTGACTTTGCAGGCTAACCTAGCAGTCACAAACAGCCCAGTACAGAATGCATTTACAGGCAGCAGAGATGAGCTGCAGGGCCAGTGTTGCTCTTTATGAAACGCATTTTATCTGTGCCTCACCTTAGCATTTGATGCAGAAACAGCCCAGTTCACCCACTGCGAGCTCTGAGAATAAAACCCGCTCAATTTGTGTCAACTGAAGGTATCCTATAAAATCATGGCATCTCTGCAGAGCAATAGCTTCTTTTTTCAATGCCTATGGGCACCACAGTGAAATTCATTCTGGTGCAAGGGGCTGGTGCAAGACCCTCCATGCTCTAAGCCCTGAAGGGGCTGCACCAGAGTGCTTGTGCACACCCTATGTAGCACAAGACTGGTCTGTGTGCCAACTATGTGGGGATGGTCCAGGGAGGGCCCACATCAGGAGCTGCAGATTGATTTTACGCAGATCCACTGGCTCCAGCCCTTGAGAGTTTGCAGCTGCTACTCTAGCTGAATGGTAGCCCTTGTGTGTATATGGGGTGGGGTGGGGAGGATTACACCTCTCCAAACTCCTCCTGCACAGGACCCAAATAGTCAGTCTTTATGCAGACAGAACAAATGTCACCCCATGTGGGGATGACCATTCTGTGTGTGAGGGCCTGTCCATAGAGAAAGTTAATCAGCAACAACTCCACATGTAGACTAGCCCCAAATCTGACTTCATTCTAGCTGCCAACAAGTGGGCCACCTCTGTAGACTGCTTAGATCAGAGCAAGGAGCACAGAGGGGAAAGGGGGGTGTCACAGAGCTATCCATGCATTCTGAAGTCACAGCGGTCCCAAAGATGAACATTTCTAACCTGATGCTGATCTCAGGTGGGCTGGATAATTGCTACTTTGTGTCTCCACCCCCCAAAAATACTCAGTGATAACAGTCACAGTTCTAGTGAAGTGCCTCGAAGAATGCCCCGAAGGAGAGAGAGAGACTAATTTGCGTTAAGACATTGTGGTTTAAATATGATGAGATTTAGTCTGTGTGTGTAAAGGTAAGAGAACAGTAGCCATTCCCCACACAAGACTATCTTGTAGAACTGTTTTCATATCTGCTTCCCCTCAGACCTTTCCTAAGAATTTTAATTGGAGGCTGGGATACCTGGAGATGAAGGGAACCTCAGCTACTGAATTTGTGTTGACAAGCCAATTATGAGCCGCTCCACCAGAAACCTAGTGTTCTGTGGCTTCTGAATACCTAACAGTGTATACAATCAGGAGTACACAATGCTAGAATTTCACAGGCAGTCCAAACCACAACCTGAGCTGCTTTCCTAAGCCTGGCCATTTCATTGATTTTAAGGGCAGATTCTGAGCTCAGTTACACCAGAACTGAATAGAACACAAAGATAAACACTGTTATTATATTTGAATTTGGAAGATTTTGCAGTTTACCATGGAAGTGAGCAGAGCTGCAGTGCCAATTCAGAGGAAGAGGGAGGACATGCAGGCATGTACACTGCCACGTGGGTCAGACTGCCCAGATCATAAGAATAGGGGCCAGACTGTGAACCCCTTACTCATATTTGTGAGCAGTGACTTACAAGTCATCTCACAGACAAAATCTGGCTCTAGATGTGGAAATTATGTCTGAGTTTGGGCTAGCATCTTCCTCTTTTTAGCCACTGCCAGACTGATTACACGTTCATAGCTGAAATGGGTTCAAAGTTTCCTGTTCACCAAGACACAGAAGCCACCATTTTCCTGCACTCATACTGCAACTACAAAATGGTGACATTTGGAGATAACTGACCTATGTCTCACCTGCTCTGGCTGTCCCTTTTGCCAAACTCCTCTTCCATTACATATGTGTTTTAAACAGGAAGGAGGAAGAAAAACAGTCTGAAAGAAGTGCTTTTAAAAAAAAATATACACACACACACACACACACACACACCCCCCTTTCATTTTCATGAAAATGGTCCAGAGTCCCTGTGCAAGTCAGAGCATCTCCAGAAAAGTTCTTTGCATCGGAACTAAAGCTTGTATCACGAGGTGGGACAGTTTCTGGGAGCCAAGCTTACCAGTCTATTCTCCCCTTGAGGCATACATATGACTCCGTTAATGTCAATGGGAGTTATGCGCAGGCATCAAGGAAATAAAGTAATCTTTATTTCAAAAGGTTCAAGTGACAGCAGAATACACAGGGGAGATTCTTGCCTCTGTCACCTTTAAAAACACAAAAACAAGGGTATGCTTGTCCACACCCTTCAGGTTATGGCTAATTAGAATCCCAATAAAATATAATGAATCAGAGGTCTCTGGGGAGACTTCCTTGCAGTACGTGCTGCCCTTTAATCAGATGTGTTGTACATGATGATATCATCTAGGGAATTCCCAGGCTGGAGGTGGGGGTGGAGAAATTCAATGCCACTGAAGGTAGCTGGTGGCCTGACTTTGAATCAGGAGCACCCACTGCTACTGGTTTGGTCTGCCCAGCCCCACACTGTCATCACTAGTCCCTCCTACATGGACAGCAGAAGACTTGTGTCACGTAGGCTGTGGAACCAGGAACAAAGAACCTGGCCATTGTCAACATGCTGCACGGCTCACAGTTTTGTTTTTCAGAGGAGCAGATGCCTGTTACACGCTTGTCTGTCTGTCTCTCTCTTTTTAAACACTCTTTTTCTATACCAAGAGCCCCTCCCAATCCACACCTGCCAAGTTTCAGGACTAACAACAAAAGCACACTCACTCGCACACTGGAAAAAGGGATATAGACAGGAATCATAACTGATCTGATCCAAAAAGATGCTGAGCGTCTTCAACTCCTCTTGATGTCAGTGGCAGTGGAGTTGCTCAGCATCTCTCAGGATTGGGCCCAAAATGTGTAATTCAACAAATATGCATTAAAAAAAGAGTTATTTTTCTTAGCAATGTGGCCCCTTAGCATGACTGGGATAGACCAGAATGCCTGGCCATTTTGCTGACAGGAAAATGCTACTTATAGTAGGTGGCTCCCCTCCCCACAAACACGCAGCGTATATGGTGTAAATTACTCAGGAGTATGATTTCAATGTTTATTTACATGCAATGTAAACAATAAACAAACAACTCCTGCATTAATCTCTGAAAAGTGCTATACTGAAAAGATCATTGAGTGCATCTGACTATAGGTAACTCATTAACGAAGTCAGTGCAAAAAAACCTCCGGAAAATCGAACTAAGACACAGCATTAAGATATGTGAACTGCAAGCAACTTAACATCACTTTTTTACCTGGTGAATAGAATTCTACATGGAGTATAACACAGACTAGGGAAGCACTGTCCCTAAGGACCAGTAAAGGACAGGAAATAGAACAGTCTTTCTTGAACCCTGATTTTCAGATCTATGTAGGATGGGAGTGGGACGGGGTAGCACAGGGAGAAAGCAGGATATTCTTTTCTGTCTATAAAATACTCAGTTTTGCTTAAGTAGGATCCAGCTACTCACTAGCCTGGGCTGCAAAACACCATGAAAAGAATAATCCTTAATCAGAAAGGACGAATCATTGCAAGAAAGGAGCAAACCCATTCTCCCGCCTTTCCCTACGTTACAATCAGACTTGGCACCAATGCAATATTCCATTTCCAGTTTCTCCAGATTTCAGATCAAAATACATTTCCTGTTGTTTTTGGCCAGGCACTATAAGACGAAAGATACGCCCACCCCACTCATGTTCCCCTCACTCTCTCTTTCTGTGTCACACCAGCAAGCACACAACTGTACCTTCCCAGCTGTTGTCATCGCACAAGGCTGTCAAGTCCAGCCGAGGCACTTCTGAGACGAAGCTATCTTCCTGATCATCAGCGTCTTGTTTCCTCTGTAATTTGGTTTCGGGAATGCTCGGGTGCTCCTGAATCTTCATGTTCGAAATCTGCTATAATCCCAAACACACAGCAAAAAAAGAAGAAGAAAAAAGTAATGTTCAGAGGGAGGTAAAAAATACCTATAGCTGCAGCAACAAGTGTGTTCCTTTAAGCTAAAGATCAAAAACAAACAGTCCACAATGTTTCCAGCTCAGAAACTAAATTCCCTGTTCAGTGACCCCGAAATGCTAATTGGTCACTCACACTGGCAAAAACATCCGTCCATCTGCTTTCCTTGAACTTTTCCTTGTTTAGAAAGCCACAAGGAGCTCCTGAGGCTGTTTGTCCAGACAACTGCATGCAGCTGAAAAAAGCCTCGAATCATTGACTGGGAAGAACAGGGATGGAAGGGGGAAGAGAGGGTGGGTGCGTTTCCTTAAAGAAGTGAAACTCTTTGGAACATCAACAAAAATGCCGCTGTTGTTGCTAAGGCTACAGGAGCAACATGGTGTCTTTTAGAAGCAGCTGTCGCTACTCCTGAGGCAGCAGCAGCTCTGGAGAGCGAGAAGCGCAGGCCCCGTACACGAATGCTCTCATGCAGGCTGTGCAGGCTCAGATCAATTAGTGCCAGCTAAGCTGTGCTGGCTGCACATGCCCTGATTTCCTGTGGTTGTTTGCTAGCTGGGCGTGGGGAGAGCAGAACTATTTATGGAGGAGCTCTGGGCATTAAAAGCAATGTTGCGCAATTCTAAACGGCAGTAGGGTTTGGCATCGCAGCTGGAAGTAGTGCGGACCCTGGGAAAAAGCCAAAAAAATGCAGGGAAAGAGCAAGTACCCTTTTTTTTTTTTTTTTTTAAAAGCACACAACCTGCTGTCAAGTAAGTGATCCATAATTTATATCTAGCAGGAAGCAACTGCTGCTTGCTTCACTATTATTCACCCACTGAATACTACATAGGCTGCGTGTTCATGCAGAAATCACTGCTATTCTCCCACTCCAGATACACTGCAACTGTGTGTGCATAACAGCATATATGCTGTGTGCGCACACAGTGTATATCACCCTCTGATCTCCTGAATAGTTCTGTTACTATCAGACAAAGCAGAGGAGCTGTGCCTGAGGGCTGCTAACGCACAGGAATCTGAACAGTTTTGAATAATGATCTTCAGAACTACTCAGAATGGGGTGGCCAGAGAAAAGAGAAAGTAAAGCACGTATGTATGTATATACACCTATACAAACACAGAGCATTCAGAGTGGGCAGTAGTAATATACACACACACACACACACACACACACACACACACACACACACACACAGTGATAATATATACATAAACTGTTACATAATACTTGATTTCAGTAAGCATAGTTTATTCGTAACTGATAGATCATAGTGAAGTAGGTAACTGACAAGCAGAATGTTAAAAACAAACAAAAAGCTCTTCTAGCAATCCAGAGAGTGATATAGAGTAGCACAAATGATGATACTGAGAGTTTGTGTCCCCAAAAAACTTGACTCTAAGGAGAATTGTCATTGTACAGACAGTGACACTGGATCCAGCCCACACTTCAAAGCTGCACAGAACGAGCTGTCGGAATTGACACTGCATACATGCGTGTCCCTCAATCACACACAAATTTTGTGTCCTACTTACAATATTCTAAGGCGTAACAATTTTACTGTATTCAGCAAAGCAATGAATATTCTACATTTGAGAAAATTGCTCAGAGACTATGCATGATAATTTTTTTTAAAAAATCATAACCTTGATGCTGAAGATCCTGGTATTTATAAATACTGCTATGTAATGCATTTGTATAACTTTACATTTTGTTTCTCTTTTCAGTAGGTTAGCTTTTTAAAACATTAGTTAACAAAAATAAGGCAATGCTAGCTGATATTACTATGAATTAGAAACTTAACTCTCCCTAAAAAAAGAACAGGAGTACTTGTGGCACCTTAGAGACTAACAAATTTATTAGAGCATAAGCTTTCGTGGACTACAGCCCACGGATACAGACTAACACGGCTTCTACTCTGAAACTTAACTCTCCCTGTTTTACATTGCACCAAGGAAATACTCGACAGCACCAGAGTGTGTGCATCATGAGCACAAATGTCAGTTCACTACCCGATATCTTACAAGCTGCTTCCCACATGTGGACTTAAAATATTTCCTTACATTCAACAAAAGCATGTTTTGTTTTGTTTTTTTCTGAAGAGATTTAAATGATTACAGACTCCTATAACAACAGGATTCATGACAGGGCAGAAACAAACAGTGTTATCCACTCCCTAAAGGACAAACTGTACCATTTTATAATCTGCCCTTGTGTTGTCATCACACTAATTTAAGACTGAAAATCCCGCAATGAGCTTTCAAAGTGATGTAATTAATAAAAGCATCTGAGGGGAAAAACATACTAAGTTTCTACAGCAACTAGAGTATACTAAACTATTTTCTTTAGCAGCTAACAGAACATTCAGGAATAAACGGACCATTTAGAAGGCAGCAACCAGAAAATGTAATTTACCTTATTACAGAATTAACTGCTTTCCCACAACAACCTTATAATTTCATGATTCATCATGACTCTGGATACATTATATCTGCAGCAGATATAAATGTATGTTCCAGATGGGTACATTTCACCGCACCGTAAATATTTCGATTGACATAGTAACTTAATGATATGTGTTTTCCTTTGAGTTCACTTAGTTGATTGCCATATCTGAAATTCTTGCTTAAAAATGGATCTGTCCTGTTATAACAATCAGTTACTCTCAGTTCTTGAGGGCATGGGTTACTTACTCACTCATGTAGCTCCTAATACTATGAATAAACCATTAGGCATTCTGAAGAATAACGGTGGCATAAACCCAAGAGAGACAAGAAGACAGATGTGCACTAGTGTAACCTAATGCATTTGAATTAACAATCTCAACCTACAGTTTCATGGATAGTTCACTATTTTAATGACAAAAATTTTCTTTTTGGTTGTCTGATGCAACTGGCTTCCAGCCTTTTTGAAGCTGAGTTGGAAGTATAAATAGCAACAGAAAAAATGGGAAGCAGCATGCTTCAGGGGTCAATATATTACCATTCCTTACAAATCTAAAGAACTCTGTACTGATCTTACTAGCCTGAAGTCATGATATACCGTTGATACTAGTAACATTAACAACAACAAAAAAATCTTACAATGAGACACTTTGGATATGATTTTTAGAAACCGTTCGCAGCTACATTTTTTAGGAACAAATATTGTGGTTGCAAATAATTGGGATTGCAATTGATGCCACCTAGAGTTTAACTACAAGACTAAATCAATAAATCAGGTAGGCTGATATTTACATGATTTATTTGTACCTGGCAAAACTGGAGCTGCAAAATAGGTCAGGTTCTGATCCCTTTCAAAAAATCATGTCCTTTATTGAGCTGTTCATTTTAGGGATGGAAGATTACATAGGGGTAAGCAGCATATTTCAACACCATAGTTGAAATGCTGGTACTAGCCAGATACAGATCTCTCTCATTCATGGTGCTTCATGGGTAAGACAACAACAAAGCAGAGGTAACCTTTTATGCTTATTTTAACTCTGCCTGGGGAATGATGATAGTGATTATTGTTTTGGTTGCAGTAAGTGTACAAGGTGCTGTCTAAACAGAAACAAAGTCGTGATTCTTATTCTGAAGTGTGTATGACAACGTGCTCAGCCATCTCAAAATGTTAGAAAGAAACAGAAATGTCTTGGAATTGAGTTCAGAAGTCTGTATTCTACTGACAGCTGGAAGTGGATCCAAATCTCTTTTGCATGTTTTAAAGGGCTCTCTCACCCTCCCACTAACAAATTACTAGAACTGTGAAACATGGAACATCTTTCCAGAGCTGCAAGACACTATCCATTCTGTGGCTAACCCCCTGAATTATGCAAGTCTCACTGCATCTGGGGAATCATTTACAGCTCTGCATAAATGTAAAAAACTGAAGATTTTAGTGATTTAACTGGGGAGAAAATAATACCACCCAACAGGACCTCTCTGTTAGTTCATATGGCATTAAATTCCATTTATTTTACTCAACCCCTGACATGTTTCACGTGCTGCAGAGTTGAATACTGGAAATGCATTAACGGTATTATAAACATTGGCAGGTGGAAGCTAGAGGTTTTGGCAGTTGAAGCCCCCACACCCGTTTTTTAAGACCTGGGGAGATCTGGGAAGCCCTTCTAGTTTGTGGAATGAGCACATCAGCTGAATGTCAATATGATCAGCAGTTAATATGCTGAAGAACAGATTGGCATCATTACATTTCAAAGTCAACACTGAAATGAATGGGAACAGTTTACATGCCTCTGAGAGCTACTGTTTCAGGGTGTATGCAGACCCAGACAGACATCATTTACATTGGTTACATTCAGTTCCGGTTTGGAAAGCTTTCCTTTGCAACCGTAAGTGCTAGAAACTATTGTTTTTTTTTAATTAAAGTTTAGATTCTGGAGCATGTTTCTACAGCAAAGGATGGACCCTAGCAAATTCCAATGCTTCAGGAGTGCAGAATACATGGGGCTCTACATGCCTGCATCCAGGGTCCAGGGCAAACCAAAAACTGTATGAGTAACAACCAATGCCTATTCAATTATCTCAACTTGCAAGCTCCTCATATCTTCTTCAAAATCCTTATATTGGAGGTGGTGTGGGTGGGTGGAAGAGTAAGTAAAAGTCTTTCACTTATTGTGAATGAGTTGTTTGTTACAAAAGGTATGTTTTAAGCTCCCCTAAGCAACAGGCTTACAAGGCACAAGGAATGTAAAACTACCGTGAAGGAATGCAACATTTTCTTGACCTTGTAATTCCTATATAATGCGATCTCAGGGTTAATGCTGCACTTTTCTTATTGAATTTTAAGTTCTTTATAAAGGAGAAGTTCATTTTGAAACCATAATTTAGTATTCCAGATTTTTTTAAAATAAAATGAAACAAAACAAAACTAGTTTGAAATCCAAGGATCAGCTCGTAGAAGTTACTGTCCATACAGCAGGAGCTTGAAGACAGCAGCCTCTGCAGACCCCGTGTCCTCTCCCACACAGAATGGAGAGGTTGCAGGCTCTACTCCTGTGCCCCCATAAATGTGCTAGCCAGCCCAGCTGAGCCAACGTGGAGTGATCTGTACCTGGTGCAGGGCTCTCACAGATTGTTTCCCTCCCTGGAGCCCAGGGGGAACTGGGGACTAGACTGTGCATTTCTGAGTCACAACGTGAACTCTGGACAAGCTGAGAGCTTGTGGCAAAGCTACAAATTGAGCCTTAAGGCAATGCCACCTCCCTCACTGAAAATACGGCCTGCATAACCTCTGTAGCAACGTCCCCTGACAGGGCCATGCTGAGCCAATGATTCATCATTTTCAGACAATCACTTCCGGTTCTCCCTACCCTTCCTGCTTCTGGAGAGTGACACTGCTGGAAATCAAAGGGTCTAACAACATCAAAAAAAGAGCAGCAACTATTTTTAAACAGCACGAAGAGATGGGTTTAAAAATATCAGCTGCAATACCCCTCTCAACCTCCAACCCGTCACGTGGAATACAGATAGCCCTTGTCCACAATAGCCTTTTCTTTTCCCAGTCCCTCTTAAAATCTCTCTCTGCCACTGGTGCAGCTCCACCAATGGTAGTAACTAAAGGGGCGCTGGTGCAGATAATTCTCCAGTGGCATTTTAACTGCTGTGCTGTCTAGACCTGCTGAGCAGTGCTAACTGAACCAGTGATTAAAATGCCGGCAGCCCTACTTACGCTGGCACTCCTTTTATGGCACTTACCGGCAGCGCTGCACTCGTCGTATTGCAACTTTAAGGGGAAAAAAGTCTTGTGCAGGCACAACCACAGGAAAAGAAATGTGGCGTAAAAAGATGGCATGAATGCTTTTCAGGTCATAACTCCAATTAAACCATATCTAGCTGGCTTCTCAGGGTACGTTTCTTAGAATAGTTACAGAGACACTGGCAAGAAGCCACGGTGAAAAATGATTAGCATAGGGCAGAAACAGACCCTTCTAAATAAGCAATTCCCTCCCTCAAGTCACCATTCCCAAGAGAGAAAGGGGGAAAAAAATTAATTTGCATCAGACATGAAAATTTATCCACCAAGATTAGGAAACCACAATGGGAAGTCATATATAAAAGACCAAAATTATTTCACAAAAAAACAGGAGAGACAAAGTTAATCTCAGTACACGGTGAACTAATCAGTCACATGCCCTGCTCACTAGGATCTTTATGGAACTCAATGTCAAACTGCTGACTTCAGTGACTTTTGTTTTTTTGATAAGTAGGGGTTACAGGGAAAGGAACAGATGTTAAGCCTCATTGTTCAATTATATCCAGGAGAAAAACAAAGCAAACTTCATTTTGGAAGTCAGGGCACTGCCTCAGAGTTACAACATTTCATTTGAAGCATTTACCTTCCTGACCGGCTAGTTCTATAAAATTCAACTTTGCTATTCGTTTTGCTCAGGACCAAATCTCAAAAATATGAAGATACCAACCTGTGAGTGCCTGAAAAACACATCGTCATTTTCATTTTCTTTGCTATTAAAAAAAAAATGAAACAAAAATAAACCAGACTGTCTCATAGTGAAAGCAAACAAACTTTTGTACCCTCCACTTTTTATACTTTGGCTACCATTGCCAATACCATCTCTTTTAAAAGGGTTGGAGTGTGCTTGCTATTGCTTGTAAATACAGTAAATATGTGATACTCAGTGTCACAGCACTCTAAGCTACTATCCCATCCATTTTGCTTCCTCTTAGAAGCTATTTGTGGAAAATATAATATAATTAAATTCTGCTGCCCTTAATCCAAACAAATTCACATCTCCCAACTACAGCGATGGAGTAAAATTCTCCTTACTCAAGCAAAGCTGAGTGATTGGGCTCTCTGGGGGAGGAAAATGAAGTGCAGAAAGGGGGGTTGGGCTCCCCAAACTTGGGGCCAGGGAGTGGGCTAAAGTGCATCAGCTGCCCTTCTGCAGCAGTTGTCTTGGGGTGTGTGTTGGAGTTTACAGTACCCATGAAAACACAGATCCTGGGGCCCTTCTCCTTACCTGCCCATCTCCCTACCCTCCATGCTATTCTGTGTGGCATGGGGGCCGAGCCCCTTTTTGGTATACAAGAGAGGGCTGAGGCCTTCCTGCAGAGCCTCTCTACACAAGTCCAATGTGGGGCTGTGGTGATGAAGCCCCTCTGCAACAAACTGAACGTCACCCCCATGGACTACTGAAGGTCTGTCTGTACAGCAGATGGGAGCATGCTTGCCAGCGCAGGGAGACAAACAAGCTAGCCCTGCTCGAGCTAGCACACTAAAAGTAGCAGCGTAGCCACGGTAACGGGTGGCTCAGGCTAGTGCCCGAGTACACACCCACCCAGCACCTCTGCATACCCATGGGGTGGCTAGCCCGAGCTAGCACATTACCCACGCTACAGTGTTATTTTTAGCAAGCTAGCTTGAGCAGAACTAGCAAGCGTCCGTCTGCTTGCCCTGGGAAGCACCTCCCAGCTGCAGTGTGGACGTACCCTAAGAAACAACAATCACATCACATAGAGCCACTTGGAGAGCAAAACGTAAGTTATAAAAGTCACCTTTCGTCAGACAAAACCTCCATGTCATCAGGTCCTGCTCTGGCTATTGGCCTTGAGGAGCTAAAGCTTTCCATACTCTGTAACACAGCAAATTTTAAAGACAATAAGTTAGATAAAAGGAATAATAATGCTGGAGGCCATTACAACATCGTATCCAAACCAAGTACTACATAGAACAAGGGGACAATCACGGGTCTTTCATAGAATTACAATTTAAAAAAGCATGCTTCACTATCCATTTCCTGCACTAAAAACAACAGCATGGCACTAAAACAAGTGCCCGTCACCAGAAGCCCTTAAAGTGTTTCGCAAAGAACAGCTTGTGAGGCTAGGATTCTTGTCCCCATTTAACAGACTGGAAAAAAGAATAAGAGAAGGGCAAATCTCTTAACAAGCTGTGAAAGAGCTGGTAACAAAATCCAAGACACCTGTCACCAGCCAATCCTATGCTTTACTCACTAAATCACATTCATATCAAGAATTTTAAGGTGAAAGCAACCAAAGTAATAGAGTTGCCTCAAAACACATTTTAACGACAGCACAGTTTGTGTTTGACTCAGGAAGAATTATAAAGTGCCTCTTCTTGAAAGAGGAAGAGACTAAGGATGAAAAATGATTACTGTATACATGGAGGTTACGTAAACTACAACAACATGTATACAGGACAATCACTTACAGAATCTTGATTTGAAGTTTGCTCTGGTCATCAGCTATAAGGAACATTAATGATGTCGTTCATCTCAAGCTTGAAAAATTATGAAAAGAATCTGAACTCTGATCTACCCTGGTTCGCTTGTGTAAAAAAGGCTTATAAATGACCTGTGTCAGTTTTATAGACATGATTTCATTAGACACTGGTAATCCCAGCCACTGACCATAAGTCTGTTTGCATCTCTTACCAGTCTCCAAGCTAAATTCTAAAAGGTGCACAAAAAAAAAAAAAACGGACAAAAAATGGGTGCACAAAAAGACCCACATTTGGACACACAGCACATATAGAGGCATGGCATATGCAAATGGCTAATTATGAACACAAGATACAAATGTCAGATTTTACAGATGTAACTGATGTGAAAATCTAACTCAATTTGAATGAATCAGAATTTTTTTTAACCTTCTATCACACAAGGTCAAGTCACATACTCTATACTTGTAAGCAACACACGTAGTTCACTTTCTTTCTGCTGAATATATCTCACCTCTATAGTGTCTATAAAAACAGATAAATGAGAGGGACTGGGGAAAGCAGACATATGTGAGCAAGTCCTGTACACACTTGAGTGTCTGCTTATTGAAAATTGTTTTCCTACTGAGTTTCTTTCAAACTGGAAGCATGTTTCAAAATCGCCTACAGTCTCTTACTAGATACGTTGAATATGGCCATTTCGTGCATGCGAGTACAATTTTTCAGTTATTTGGCTATGTCTCCTTCCTGGAAGGCAGCCTTCAGTGGTTTGAAATAGAAGAAAAAGCCCTCTGTCAGTGCATCAGAGTGCAGTTCCTGAACAAGACTACATGAGAACAGAATTCCCAGAGCACTCGGAGACATTCATGATGTGGAACTCCCTTCTCTTTAAAATCCAAGCAGATGTGTTCTTTTGGCTACACGATTCCATCAGCACAGTCTAGTTATGCTTCAGCATTGCCTTAGGAGCCTCTTCAAGATGACCAGGCATAAAAATGACATCAGAATTTTAGCAGTTTAAATAAAAACGGGGCATAACAAGTTTTAATGTTTATTATTTGTTTTTGCTTAGGAGGGTTAATTGAAGAGGATTTCTCTTTGACTGTCCCTTCACACTCTGGGTCAGATGCTACTGAGCAGATAAGACAAGAGTTCCCACACAATTTCCTACTAATCACTTCAAGCTTCACTGATGGGGTGGGAAGAGTTAAGAGAAAATGAGAAAGAGGATGTTGTCTGAGTGCTCCTGGAGCAGAAACGGTCTCCTAGGGCTTTTCTACAGAGGAAAGTTATATCAGGATAAGCTAAGGTAGGATCTTAAATCTGTATAGTTATACCAGTGCAGTATAACCACTCGTGTGGACACCCTAATTCTGGTATAAGAGTACCTTTTTCGGTTTACCTTACATCATTTGGAAAAGGGTTTATGGTAAACTGAAAAAAAGTCACTCATATACCAGAATAAGAGCATCCACATGGGAGGTTATACTGGTATATCTATCTAGAATGATATAACTGGACAACAGTGTTTAGACAAGGCCGTCGTATGTATCTATACTTCACCAAGAACAATAGGGCCTTCATCCTGGCTGGGTCTCTGGGGACTACTGCAATAAAAATAGGAAATAAATTACATTCGTAAAAGAGAGTTCAGTCGCTATGCCAGCTCAAGCTGCATCTTAGGGTCCACAGGAGCAGGAACTTACGAGTATATGTGCGTGCTCTGTGTACGATGGGAGATGCAGTTCTCCTACCTATTTTCCAAGCAAGTTCCTGGGCAATGTCCTGTTGGCAGAGGCTGCCTCTCTACAGCTGCATCCTATACTATGTGTATTTTGTGCATTCTGACTTGTGCTTTCCTTAAACGGTCAGAAATATTCCTCCTGTTTCCATTTGACAGTTCCACTGAGATGCACTTTCAGCCACACCACATGAGGTGACAACATGCCTGGCCACGTCTCATAGGCATGCTCCAGGTAGGGTCTGTGCAGCCAGTGTACGAATCCTGATCTCCAGCAGCTCCAAAGTTCAGAGAAGGGCCACAAAAGGGAAATGTGTAAGAGACAGATTATAGGCAATGCAATTTGATGACCCTTCATTTGAGAGTGGCTAGAGCAGTGGTCACCAACTGGTCGATCGCGATCGACTGGTCGATCCTAGAGGACCTCCCAGTCGATTGTGTTCTCTGGTGATGCAGCATGGCTGCCGCTAAGACAGACTCCCTACCCTGGCCCCATGCCGCTCCTGGAAGCGGCCAGCGCAGGCCCAGGGGCAGGGGTCTCCCTCTGCACGCTGCTCCTGCCTGCAAGCACCACACTGCGAACCCCTGGGCCCCAGCCCAGAGCCTGCACTCCCCTCCCGAACTCCAACCCCAACCCCCTGCCTCAGCCTGGTGAAAGTGAGTGAGGGTGGGGGAGAGCGGGCAGGGCCTCGGGGAAGGGGCAGGGTAACTCCTGGGTTGCCCTTAGATTCAAAAAGTGATCTTGGGCGTAAAAAGGTTGGAGACCACTAGGTTAGAGCCTCACCAACCCCTCAACCCCAAGGTATTCAGTCAAGTAGGTATTTTGGCAGTTTTTCCTTCTTAAAGGCCACATTCTGGGCCAGATTCTCATTTACACTTCACTCTGGAAGAGTGAAAGGGCCCGAATGGGGACATCAGTGTAATGTCCTCCCACTTTCAGGCCGCTTTACACTGCCAGAGTGGTATTAAGGGGCCTTAGTGTAAAAGCAAATCAGGCTCTGAGTGGCACTTCAGTGGAAGCTGCACATGTGTCTCCAGAGCCAGGACATGGCCCCACATCTGCAGAAACTAATTTGCTTTACATTTATTTAAAAGAAAAAGAGAAATACTTCCAATGTTTGTGGACGGTCATCATGCCACCCATTAACGCAGTAATGGGAAGCAGAAGAAGAATCCCCCACTAAAGAAAATGATGCGGTCTTCTCCATTAGAGAGGAGGAAAGGAGGCAACTGCACATACTGTCCCACAGGGACGCTACTGCACGTCAGTACTTGCCGCCAGAGGGCAGTTAGCTCTGCTCTGGCCAATTACTTTGGAATTGTAAGTACAATTGTAAGTACAAGAGGGTCGTTTTTGGACGGGGGAGGCTCCTTGCATGTTCCCCACCTCCGGAACACCAACAAAAGAGCCACTTGTACTCTTGGCCCAAACGCTGAAATCTGTCTCGTGTAGCAGTTCTAAGGGTGCAGACATTAAATGTCTATTATATGCGATAGGCTATTGATGCTTCGTGCTGAATCTAATACATGGAGCCTATGATTTCTCAGTTTCTTTCCTTCATTTTATCAATACCATTTCTATCTAGCACACAAAAGAACCCAACTCATTCTCTCATTGGTATCTGTGTACATTTCAGACTGATAAATAACCACGGTTGTGTAATCTAAAACAAGTGTGCCAGAACACGATGTACTTTTTCAAAACAAACCTATCACATTTCACAGGCACTCACCTATAGGAGACTTTGGAACTCAATCAACAGAGAAAATATTCCACAGATGGCAAAGCCTACTCTTTTCTCAGGGTATTGTAATGCTACCAATGGTGATAAAAGTTTGTGATGTGCCAGGTATCATATGGCATTGCATGCCTGTCTTTATCAAGGGCCCAAGTTGAAAGACACTGTAGGTTCTAACTGCTAACACAACATTTGGTGCCTGTGTTGGCTACAGGGGGAAGGAGATGTTGCATCAGCAATTTTTGCGGTTTGTCACTGTGGGCAAACTGTCTTCTACTGGGAAGGTCAAACAGGGATCACAAACATGCTGTGATTCAAAACAAAAACACTGCACAGTTTAAACCCGTGTCTTCTATAGGCTGTGGTACATTGCAAACATAACTGGTGCATTTTCAGTCAAAAGGTGTGATGTATCTAGATTGATCAGTTTTCATCCTAAAGGACTTCAAAGCATTTTGCAGAGTGTATGCATACAGCACCACTGAAATGCAGCCACTGCTGGGAGGAAGGGCAACCACCAAACTCACCCACTGATAATGACCCTGGCACTCACTCACTACAAACAACACACTGATGAGCTACATTGTGATGGAAAACTATCGGACAGAATTCAAAAAGAGAAACCCCCCTCACACCAGCTGATGGTCCAACCTGTGAGGTGCTGAACAGTCAAATCCTACTAAACTCTTGCAGGGTTGGGGACAAATTTCACCTCCTTACTCTATTTTTGAAACCATATTGTTTTGCTTTATTAAAAACAAAAATAGCTACGTGTAGACTAAGAGGGTCAAAGTGTGAATTTGGCCCTTCTGTAATCACAATGCACTTGTTAAGAGTGTAGGGCCCGATTCTCCATGGCCCTAACCAGCCATTTACATCTGTGCAAAGTGCAAGTGATTACAGCTGTGTAAATGGCGACACAAGGTACAAGGCAGTGGAAAAGCGTGATGCTTGCTTGCGAGTGGGATATTCTTTCCCAACATGACACTGACCCTCTCTGCAAGTGGTATGGCATATTCACTTACCACAGGGCTATCCTGGTTATCGTTAAGCTCAGAAAGTTTAGTGCTGGATTTCTGCCGTTTTGGTTTATTCCTTTCTCCAATATACCCGGAGTTGTTTTCTTGTAATTTTTCTACTTCCTGAGGAGTCAGAATACAATCTTCAAGGTTTCCGAATCCAGAAGGAATGTTTTCTTTGTTGATGACCTCTCTGAGGAAGGAAAATTACATTGCAACAAAACTGTTTTTTAAAAACACAATCCTATTGCATTTATGCTACTGGCAGAGAAATGCATTATACTGACTGGTGCAGTTCTGGAATTGTCTCTTAAACCCCATCTGCATTTCATCCTATTGCAAGAAACACAACACAAGCTGCGACATCCTAAATCGCAACAAGGAATTAAAAACAGGTGAACTACATCGCATGAGAAAACATGGTGATCAACACTGGGGACCTGATCCAACTCCCACCAAAGTCGGTGGAAAGAATGGATCAGCTCCTGGATGTACTAGTTATTTTTATAAGGTTATGTGAGCTAATTTTCCCAGAGACAAATGTTTGGGTTTTTTTTTAGCAACTAACAACTTGTAATAATTTCCGGTATAAATTGAAAGCAGAATTTGGGCATGGCTCCCAAACCTACTGTAACTCAGCCCTTTACCCAAGTTTGCAGGGTAAGAATACATGAGGCATTTCCATTGCACACTCTTTTTTTTTTTTTTTTTTTTTTGGGGGGGGGGGGGGGGTGAGGGTGAGGGAGTGGTCAGTAACAGAGACCGGGATGGGAATGAAAGTGCCTCATCAACAATAACTGCAATGCTGTGATAGAGAACTGTGTGATTTGTTGTGCTGCATGGAAATGTGTTAGCTTGCTTAAATGCTTCTTATCTGACACTATGATAAATTCCTGTTTGTCTAGTCAGATCTGTGTGTTTTCCAGAAATGTCATCTCTATGCTCATCTTTGCCTCCTTGCTTAGGAGGGTGGAAATCTTCTGCTAGCTCCCTTTCCCTGCAGTCATTCTTCTGCAGTGCCACTCCTCTGCCCTCTTTAATAGGTGTTTTTTCTATTATGTGCAATAATAGAGGCACTTTCAAAAATACATACATCACTGTATTTCTTCTATTTGTATATCGATACGCATTTCCTTCCTCCCAACCTCTATGCTCCCTTAGGCTAAAAGCCAGAGAGGGAAGGCTGGAATGGAGGATAACAGTTGTACACATCCACAGCAGTTTTGTACAGAGAGGCACAAGGCTCAAGCTCTGTTTTCAGGAACATCCGTGAAGTTGCTTTAGAGTGGCACTGGTGTAAATGAGAGAGGAGAATCTGACCCCGAAGTGTTTGGCTAGTCCTTATGAGGGAGAAAGTATTCAGATTTTTAAAAAATGCTCTAGTTATTTTCTAGGTCACAAGTCATTTCTATGTTTTGTCTCTGGAAAAGGGAGATGACAGGCTTTATCCAGAGATTGATAATTCTCTATCAGACCCATTTAACTTTCTGCAATTGTTATTTTTAAACCACTGAGATGTGATTCATTACATTTAGACGGTAGGTCATGTGGTGTGCAAAATATTTATGGCATAAACATATGCATAGGCTTACATTATCCCAGCTGTATGCTGCCACTGTATTGTGTAGCACCATGGGTCTTCTTTAGATCTGTGTCCAGACAGCAAAGAGATAAAGCCAGCCAAAATCAAAAAGGTCTCAAATGAAATTTTCAGTTTTCCACAATTTCCCATAACAGATCCCAGGACAATTTATCCCTCTGAAACCATAGAAATGACCTGATTTCTCAGTGCCATTAAGTTAGGACTTTTGATTTGCTTTAAATTAATGTCTGGGGCTTTGGGGTCAATCCAGTACTGAAGAGTTAGCAGCTAAATGGGCTAGAAAGCACTAACGGCAAATATACAATGCAATGCAGAGGCTGTGCAGAAAAAACTGCAGTGCTATATATGCCGCCAAACACGTACACTAGCCTGCCTCTGACCTACTTACCTGACAAGCCAGTCAGAAATGCTTTTATTGAAGTTACATTTCTCTGCTATGCTAACATTCCACATTTACCCTAAGTCGTGGTGTATTCTCCATCACTGACCATTTTTAAATCAAGACTGGATGTTTTTCTAGAAGACATGCACTAGGAATTATTTTAGGGAAGTTCTATGGCCTGTATTATACACAATGATGAACACAATGGTCCCTTCTGGCCTTGGAATCTATGAATCTATATTCCTGGATGTCGAGTAGCATGGATTACAATTTTTGAGCCTGGGTGCCTAAGTTAGGCCCCCTAAATAAAAGTGGCTTGATTTTAAAAGATACTAATGCCTGTAGCTCCAGTAAGTTTGTTGGTGTTCAGCAGCTCTAAAAATAAGGTAATTTTTATAAAGGCACCTGTAACATGTATTTAAGAGCCTAACTTTAGGCCCTCAATTATGCAAACACTTATGCACATGCTTAACTTTAAAATGACTACTCATATGTTTAATGTTAAACAGACGCGTAGATGTTTGAAAGATCAGGGCCTCACTTTAAAAATGTTGGTCATAGTATACAGTTGTACTCAGTTACTGCCCTACCAAAAAAAAGAAATATTTCAATTTCCCCTCACATACCCATACTACATATTATTGGGATTAAGTCTTCTATATATGTATTTTGCAACAGTTTAGACAGTGCAAACATCTTGCCCATTTAAAAATACTTTTTATTTGCTAAAAGTAGGGAAAGGTTACATTTTCCCTCCCAGTAAAAAAATCCTTAGATCTGTGCGTGAACACCACCTCTATTCAGCATGCAATGGTGACACATCTGTATTATATGCTGTACGTTATCAGTAGGAATACTATGTATGACTAATCCTTGAGAGGCATTTAAAAAAAGCTGTCTCAAAAATACTGTTTATTTGTCTTATAACCATTTAGACAATAATGGTTTATTTTTTATTAATAAAAGGGGCACGTTCTTCTCTCAAATGCACACACGGAGCACTGCAAAATCTGAACAGAAGCTGTCTTTCTACATGTGAAACTAGAATTTGGTCCAAATTTTGTAGCTGTTTTGTTATACAAAAGGATTTGAAAGGGTTATTTTTTGTCCAGTATTAAGTTACAAATGCCCAAACTGATTTTTTTTTTTAGGAGTGTTACTGTTTCCAGATACATACAATTAAAACAAAAACTGAACACTACTTTTAGGCTGACCCCTTCAGCCCATTCCGCTGTGTAACGACTCCAAATCAAGGCCCTGGTTCTGCAGTTCAGAGCTCCAAGTAAGTCAGTGGAGCCTGGCACAGGTGCAGCAGTCACTCCGTATGCGCTCAGTTGCAGAACTGGGGCCAAGGCCTGTAATAACGGAACTACTGACGGAGTCTTGCCTATTTAATGGGTGTGATTATGATGCTATCAACTAAATATAATTTTTAAAGGAAAAGAAATCATGAACATACACGTCTCTGTTTCGTCGGCCTTCATCCTGTTCTTTGTGATGCCGCCTCCTCTGCCTGGTGGATACATTTGAAGAGGCTGACGATGTTCCTGATTCGGAGTCCTCTGAACTCTGCCCACCTGAGCCATGAGCATCAAAGAGATGCTGTTCCACTGCTGAGCGGATCGTCTTCTCTAAGTATCTGTCAAGATGAAAAATAAGGTCAATTAAACTTACAAACTTACCTGGAAACCTCTCCCTTTTTAAAAGTCACAATTTTGTAATAACTGCAGTAGTGTCTAAAACATGCTAAGGATGGTACAGATGCATGGCAACACATCAGCTAAATTGTTCAGATGTGAGTGACTAAAATGGGGCACCTAGAGCAAAGTGACCCAATTTTCAGAAGCGCTGAGCACTCTCGGCTCCCATTACCATCAACGGCTGTTAGGGCCGCTCAATACTTCTGTAAATGAGTCCATTTCTATGTAGGTGCCTAACTGGAGCCCCCCAAATTAACAGACCCTAGCATGAAGAGCTTTAATTTGAAACGAGAATTTAAGATTCAAGTGATTAGACAATCCATACTAAGGCTAGGTCCACACTACCCGCCTGATTCGGCGGACAGAGATCGACCTTCTGGGATCGATTTATCACGTCTCATCTGGACGCGATAAATTAATCCCAGAAGCGCTCCCTCGTCGACTGCGCAACTCATGTTCGCCGAGAGGAGGAAGCGCTGTCGACGGGGGAGCTTGCCTGCGCCGTGTGGACCTGCAGTAAGTAAACTTAGTTCGATCTAGGAAACGTCGACTTCAGCTACGCTATTCTTGTAGCTGAAGTTGCGTTTCCTAGATCGATCCCCCGCCCCAGTGTGGACCAAGCCTAAGATAACAGGGTCTACAGTTTTTTAGTGGGTTTTAAAATTCACTCCCATTTCTGGGGAGGGAGGGGGGAAAACTGGGGGTGGTGGTGGAAAGAGGAATACAACATGGGAAAAACAAGAATCACCTCATGCTGGGTGACCCACGACAAACAAACCCAGGGTAGGGGGGTTGCTTTAGGTTTGGGTAGCTGGTGCATGCATGATTCAAATATGCACAAACGGCCCTGCATCATCCCTTCTCTCACCTGCTCTTCATGTACTGACCCACACTGCAGGTGGAGTGGTGTGTATGGGTGGGGAACAACACTTCTCACAGCTCCCTGGTGCACTGGCAGAATGTTCCTGCTGCACCTCCCCTTCCGATGGTGCAGTGCACTCCCCTCACTGCACCTAACCAGCATTGTTGGCCTGGATAATGTGAGGCTAGGGCTATATGTCTCCTCTTTAACTTGCCCCCGTCCTTTTGGGGTGACTGACTCCCAGAGGAGCTAGGAGGGAGCAGTCCCTTGTGACAGAGTGCACAGGCTGCAACTGTGATTGGCCCCTGTGAAAGGCCTGCCAGAAGGAAAGGCTCTTTGAAGTAAGGACCTTAAGTGACCTATAGATAAAGGCCATGAACGTGTGTGCAGCAAGTTCTTTAATAAATGTACATTAAGGGCATGCTGTTGAAAGCGTGGTTAGACAAGTTATCAGAGTGAATGCTATTCATATTTACACATCATATAGCTCCGCCATCACCGACTAAGGGGGAGATTTTCAAAGGCACAAAGGGCACTGAAATGGAACCTGGGTACCCAACTGTTCATTGTGCCTTTGCCCATCTCCTCCTAAAGACACAGAAGTCATTCTAACATTTGCACATCTTTCAACAGAAATCATGCCAATAATCAATTCAAAGGAGGCCCATTTTCATTTCGGTAATATTCTTTTAGCTATAATTGCTGCTCTGAAATGTATCTTTTTATGTGAACTGGTTATTCACTGTATTTTTTTTTACATGGCCACCTATAAAACTCAAGGAATCCACTCTTATTTAAACTAGATTATGGCATTCAATACTCTCCCTGTTTGTTCACAAGAACAGAGCAGTCAGATAGAACATCTGGATGGTACAACCTCTCTTTGTAACAAAACAAAGCCAGTAGGTCAAATCTGACAATGCCCAGCAGCTTTTCCAGTGCTCAGGTGAAACAATATTATATAAGAAATGGTAGCACCTGTGAGAATGATGAGTGACTACCTTCTCACAAGTATGTCGACCACCCAGTAGGGCAACTCATCATAAACTTTACTTGGTTCTATTTATATTTTATATATAAATAAATGTCCAATTCTGATCTCATGCTGTTTTAACCCTGCTGCAACTTCACTGATTTCAATGGAACGACTCCTGTTTGATTCTGGTGTGAGATTGGAATCAGAACTACTGTGAGCAACAGAGCTTTTATTCACTTCAGTATAGTGATGGAGTCACTGTAGTGACACCAGAGATAAGGCTGTGAGACTGTTTCCCTTATAAACCTAATTGAATCCTCCCATTCTCACTTTGTGGAAAAAAAGTTCCTTTTTCCTTGAAATTTCTTCTGCTTATTTTTGGGCAGGAGGAGGGTTTGGAGGTAAAGACTGAGATAAATCAGACAAACATTTTTGATACATGACAGTTTGAAAAAAGGAATTTCTCTCCCTGTCCCCTCGATATTTTGAAAAGTCATATGTTCTCTGGAACATCATGGCTTACAAAAGGCTTGATTAGAAACTCCAGATTTGTTTTATTCATTCATGTTCAATTACATTTGGTGCACAAAAATGATTTCTTGAGAGAATCTGATAGTTAATTTTGAATGTGTTAGCTATGAATGTGAACCTCTACATGGGCCACAAGGCCACTGAAGAGTTTATAAACTTGTTGCTAACTATTATGTTAGCTGAGTTTGTAAACCCTCAAAAAAAAAAAAAAAATTAGCAATATCATAAAAGTGTATTTTAACTTTGCTAAATGAATGTGTGTGCGTACGCATGTATGTGTGTAAAATATATGGGCAAGAATAAGTTCATATGCCAAAATTTGGGACTTGAATGTCAGGCAGGTAAGGAGACTCTTTACAGCACAGCGAGGTTGTGCTTCTTGAAATCTCTGTGGTTACATAACCGTAACATCCCATGGGTGTGGGAAAAAAGCAAGGAACTATGACACCCAGGCACTTATTTGAGAGGAAGTGGTTTATGATCACTATACACAATGCACTTTTCTTTGGACAGCACTAGGCTATTACCGAAAAATAAGCGAACAACATTTTTAAAAGCTTAAATAGATAACAAATGATAGCAACAAAACTTAAAAATAAACAGAGTCACTTACTCTCCAGTCGTAGGAATGTTACTGCTCACTTGGGATACATGGGCACTGTGGAAAGGGAAGAAAGATCTAATTACCAAAGTACTGTCAAGGTACACCTGAAGGAGAACATTGGCTTTTCTTAGACACTCCACCATCTACTAAATTAATTAAAGGTATGATCTGTCAGCAGGAATTCATGTCCTAGAATTACATACGCACATGACAAGCTTCTGACCCCAACAGAATTTTGACTCACGCTATTAGAACGGACATTTGTAAAAGGCTCGTACACTCAGAATTGGATTGCTTGTCATTTACTACCAAGAGACTGCAGTAAAAAGGAAGGTATATTAGCGATAGCACATTATGATTCTTCTCTGCCTGAATATTCTGCAGCTGTAGATCACACTTAGTTTAATTGAATGAGCTCTGTTCTTTTGAGTCAAGATTTCAAAACGTACACACTATAAACTGACTTAACATTTAACAAGTTTTAAACTACTCATCAGGAAAGAGGCAAAACCTATTTCCTCTTCACAGATTCCCCTTCCCCAACTCCCTGTTTTTCATGTCCTTGGCTCCCTCTCCACTTTTTTTTTTTTTTTTTTGTTTAAAGTATATTTTCTGTCCTCTCTGTTTGCCTCTCAGTCTAACTCCAGGCTCAGGAAGAGGTAAAATAACCTAATTCTAGCTGTCGCCACTCACTGTTCAAAGCACTTTCAAGTAAGGTGACGTGCCATCCCGCATGACCATTACTGCTCTGCTCTCTAACTGCAGGGTCAGATTAGATTAGGCCAAAGAAAGTCCCTCCCCTTTCATGTAGCATCAGATTGCTCCTTATGTGTTGACTCAGCTTTGCAGATAAGAGGGCATGTGAGATTTCACTCCTGTTCATCACGCCTACAATATTAATTAAACCAAATAAGTTAGCTTAAACGTTGCATTTGGCTTTATCCTCTTATCAGCAAGAGGATCAGTAGCAGGGTTGCCTGGTGTACTCAGACGTAAATCGACCCTACGTTAGATTACAAGAGGGACTTGTGAAAGTCTTACTCTAGAATTCTAGGTTTACTGTGCCACCTTAATAGAAATTTACTGTTTTTAATCTATACATGCAAGGGGCGTCCTTTCAGAAACTTTAATTGCTGATGATTCAACAATTGCTCTATTACTTTAAACCAATCACAGTTTCTAAGGTTTCTTCTATCCCTTCTCTTTAATATTTCCCCCATCAAACAACTGTAGCTTCCCTGCAGAGACCTGATGCTAGCCAGAAGGCTGGAGCACTCATGTTCCTCAGAAGGAAAGCACACTGTCGCTTCGCTGGTAGCAAGTGGTAGGGAAAGGGGGGTTGAACTGGTGTGAGGAGGTGAAATAGAAGTGTCACAAAAATCAGTTTAGTAAAGCCACACAACAGCACGTCTCTACAGTCTAGAGGATAGAACTACTGCAAGCCTACATGTTGTAGATAAGCCAGCATGCTTTTAGTTCCTGCAAGGAATTCAGTGCATCCCCACTAACCAGCTTGGTGTGTGTAAATTAGTGCAGTACATCCACACATGCCACTCCCTTCAACTATGGCTTCACCTGTGCAATCTGACTTCTACCCCAGACACAGTTCCTCAAAGGATTCACATAGCATGAAAGCACATGTATATGTGGCAGTCTATTCCATGTATACATGGATGTTATACCTATATAATACACATACAGTTGTATATTTCCGATTAATACATTTATCATTTGTATCATATTGTATTTAATATTACCCTTACACACACACACACACACACACAAAGAGACAGATATAGAGGAAGACTCTCCTCAACACACATGTAGGCGATATCTAGGTGATTAATTTAATTTATTACATGGCTCTGCTACTGATCATACATATTTGACCACTTCACCCGCTGTTTATCCACCCACTACTGTCTCTTCCCCTGGAACCTATTGCAGGATTCCTGAACTCCCCAGCAACTTCAAAGAGTTGAAATGTTTCATATTTTTCTTGGAAGGTTTGAATAAATCCCATGGGAATGGGTTGCTGGGCAGAAGGCAGGTGAGGTACCAAAGTTGCATAATAAATGTAGTTTCTCACAAATGTATAACTGCCACAAGTGTGGTTGTACTTTAACTTTACATCAAATTTCTGTACTTTCTCATTTCTAATATTTACATACAATACATATCAAATATTGATATCTAACACGCACATATTCACTTGCCCTTTATCTCATCTCTCTTTGTTCTCCATCCCCAATAAGCTCTCTCTTTCTTTTCTTTTTTTTTGAAAGACATGGGGTCTAAAAAGGAGAGGATGCTTAAGAGGAGATTAAATTCAGAAAATAGCATTTTCCTTCACATTATGCCATATAATCCCAGCAAAATTCCTGTTGTGTAAAAATGCAAACTCCTGTTTCATGACTGTAGTCTTGAGCTCTTCATTCCATTTGTTTACTGGTGATATTTTATGCTTTGGGCAGAATTTTGAAGGATTATGGGGGAATGATTATTATTCCCTAAAACTATTTTTTGCCTTTTATCATGTAATTTCATTTAAACTTGTGGAGAAAGGATTATTAGAGCATGCAGTTCTTCTTCTAGGAAAAAAGTAAATAAAAATCAATTGCAAAACAGTGTATAAAATTCAAAACATTTTCATAACCTCCACGTATATTGAGTAGTGATTTTAACCCGTAACAAAACTGACCTCATCAACACGGATTCAGTTTCAAGTCCATTAAACATGCTATTTTTTAATGACACATATACATATGGCAATTATTTTGGGGTAGCTATTAAAATATCTACTAAGGGACCATAGGTTCTATCTGAGAGCTATACAATACTGATTTTCAAATTACTTCATGGACATAGAGAGCATGAAGTAAATACACACCCACCCACCCACCCCCACTTGCTGAAGAGAAAGTACTTTAAAAAAAAAGCTTCATTAGCCCTTTTAAATTTAGAAACTACCTTTTTCTTGGTCCTGTGATATGTTAATGCTCTTTACTGGGCCTGTCTCTCAATAATAGTGGGATTTTGAAGGAGAAGTTTTCAGATACACTAAATTTCTTATAATTCCACAGTAATTGGCTTTCCATGCTATTTAAGTTTGAAGCTTAATTAAAATGCACTGCCAAATTGGTTCTATTCTGTACCATTAGCCAGGAAGTTAGGCCATTTTAAAAAAAATATCTTGATGGAGTAAACAGAATTATGAAATAGCTTTAGAATGTTAGTCAGAAATACACACATACCATTTGTGCCTATGTTAATAACCTTCAGTAAATACATGGAGATATTTAATGAGAAATTCTCAAAAAGCTAACAGCAAAGAAACACTTCTGGTAACAAATTCCTAGGGGTTTGCTGAACTTCTTGGGTGGCTGAAGTCACTTGGTCCTCAGCTTCATGCTTCATAAGGCACCCAAAGGCATGCTATGAATGCCCAAAACACATTACTTGTCATGTCTTACTGCGTAATTAAGTGCCTCTAAATAGCAGCTTTGTTCATTAAATCAGTGAAACAATGTGAACTCATGTCCTGCTTGGTTAATAATTTTCTCCTTCTGTGTTTGATGCATTGATATATACAGTTGATTATTTTCATTACACTATACTGTACTTCTACTGCTCCACCCCATGCCCCACTGACATCATTTGGAGAGTTATCCAGTTCTGGGACTTCATGCTCCCTCAGAACCAGCCAAGGCCACAAATTCCTGACAAAAGTCTTGTTTTAAACACCAACCCCTCACTGACCTGCTCCCACAACCCCTTCATACTTCTTTCCCCTGGGGGGGGGATCTGAATCACCAGAGTGCCCCAGTGTTAGCTTACACCAGAAGTGGGCAAACTACGGCCCACAGGCCCATCCTGCCTGGCCCCTGAGCTCCCTGGGGAGGCTAGCCCCTGGCCCCTCCCACGCTTTCCCCCTCCCCGGCAGCCTCAGTGCACTGTGCCGCCAGCGCTTTGGCCCACCACTCCTGCCGGGCAGCATGGCTGGCTCCAGCTGGGCGGCGGGGCTGAGAGCTCCTGCTGCTCTGAGCAGCATGATAAGGGGACAGGGGGCAGCCGGGGAGGAGGTCCCGGGGACAGTCAGGTGACAGGGAGCGGTTGGATGGGGCGGAGGTTTTTGGGAGGGGAGGAGTAGTCAGGGGACAAGGAGCGTTTGGATAGGCGTGGAAGTCCCAGGGGGGGCCTGTCAGGGGGCGGGGATGTGGATAGGGGTCGGGGCAGTTAGGGGACTGGGAGCAAGGGGTTTGGATAGGGGGTGGGGCCCTGGGGGCGGTTAGGGGTGGGGGTCCCAGGAGGGGGAAGTCAGGGGACAAGGAGCAGGGGGGGTTGGATGGGTCAGGGGTTTTGAGGGGGGCAGTCAGGGGGCGGGAAGTGAGAGGGGGCAGAGGCCAGGCTGTTTGGGGAGGCACAGCCTTCCCTACCCGGCCTTCCATACAGTTTTGCAACCCCCATGTGGCCCTCGGGCAATAAAGTTTGCCCACCCCTGGCTTACACCCAGCTCCCTAGACTTGCAAATACAACCCAAGTCTCACGGACACCTCAGCCTTTGTCAGGTGTACCCTATCACCTCAAGGTACCTTCTCCGAAGCATAGGAAAAAATGATTTACTTCATGGGCCACATCCTCCAGGTCCCTGTCCATCTCGGACAACAGATGCTAAATTTTTCTAGCACTACTCCATTAATACAGGGCAAGCCATTAATATCCAGCTACATAAAGGCCAAATCATTCAAACCTGGGTGCCTAAAGGTAGGCCTCCAAATTCATATTTAGGCACCTAGTTATGGGCATCTGACTTTCACAGGTACTGAGCAACCCCAGCTCCCATTGCTATTAACTCCAATGAAAGGAGGGTCTTAAGGGGGGGGGGGTCGTATATACTGTTCCATTTAGGCCCATTAGGCAAGTGGACTGATTTATTTCTGTTACAGTTCAATAGACCAGTTTTTATTACAATTAGTTCCACTCTCTCCTGAATATTACAAAGCTGGGCACGTTCACTGTAAGGGGCTTGATTTTCCTTGTACACAAGGGCAAAACAGGAGTAACTTCACGAAATTAATGGCGTTCCAGTGGTATCAAACTGATGTAAGAGGAGAATCTGATCCAAAGGATCTGTTAGCAAAGAAAAAGCCTTCATCACTTGCTCAATCATTTCTGCCTCCGTTCTCCTTGTTTATTTATGTTATTTTTAAATATTGCAAAGAAACTTCTGACACTAATACACTGAAAGCTGGAAATTACAATAGCATAGAATTAGGCAAACTGAACACAGCAATGTTACAGAGAGGCACGCATCTCCAGATAACTAGTTACTGGTTGGATATCTTTAGAAATTAATCTTAAAAGATCTTGAGTGTCATCAAGGTAAAAATACAGGGTGAGAGTCTCATCTCTGCTCTGGTACCTTTACACCAGGTAAAAGGGCTGGAGTGGTGTAAATGGGCCCTAAAAACCCTGGTTCTGCCTTGAGGATTCCCCTCCAATGTAAGCACTGCGGAAGACAGCCATAAGGTTGCCCTCTGAGACCCCCCATTACAAGGCCAGGAGTAGTGGGGCTGCTGGGAAAGGGGGATGGAGACAGGAGGGGGAGTTCTGGGTGGGGGTGGGGGGGCTGCAGCACACAGCACTGTGGAGATTCTGGACAGGGGTAGCCCAAGGAAGCAGCCATAACTTAGACAGGCCCTCAGGGCTGTCTAAATTATGCCAGAGTCCTCTCCAGCTCCCAGGGCAGCTCAAGACTTCGAGGTTTCATAGGTGGCTTAAGCCACTTTAGCCACACCCCACTTGGTCTACAAGTTCTATGTTTGTGTCTCTTAGAGAAAGTCTACACTGCGGGGGGAAGAAAAAAAAAAGGTGTGTTCTTAACTCAGGTTAACTAACTTGGGTTAAAATAGCAGCAAAGACCCAGCAACTTGGTTTTTAACTCATGATCAGCCCCAGGGAGCCCTGCCCTCTAGGTTTTAACTCACACTGTTAGCCTGAGTTTAAAGGCAAGTCTCCCTCGCTTCACTGCTATTTTAACCCCAGTTAAAAACACACTTTTTTTCTGCAGTGTAGACACTCTTAGTGGCACAGTCCAGAATTTCACCTACTGTTCTTTGCTTCAATAAAGCTACCAAAAAGTGCAAATGAGGGTGATTTCATTTTGCACTTGGTCTCACACATCTGTCATGACTCCCAGAGAGGTCACAGCTGGAAAAGTTTGGGTACCACAACTCTTTACCTCTTTAATGAACCCTAGTCTTTTAATCTAAACTGAATATACCCTGTCATGATTTTGAATTAAACTTCCCAATATCTGCACCTTGTGCAGTGTATCATTTACCTATTATTGCATTAGCCACATGATTGATGTTACTCAGGAACTGAAAACCTTCCCTGCACCTCCCCTGCAATAACAGAGGCACTGCAGAGCAAAATGTATTACTGTCAAATATTAAGAACTGTAATTAGAATTAGTCAGAACATACCGTACTATAATCTTGCACAGGACTGGCTTTT
Organism: Trachemys scripta elegans; assembly: GCF_013100865.1. Lineage (NCBI taxonomy): Eukaryota > Metazoa > Chordata > Testudines > Emydidae > Trachemys > Trachemys scripta. The sequence continues at coordinate 22,631,497 of NC_048302.1, read as the reverse complement.
CCCTTCTGCCCCAGGGAAGGTGCATTAAAACAGCATGGAAAACATCTATAAATTTAATCTAAAACATTAAAAAATATTTTTAAGCATACAGTGTTGCTTCCTGGCCATCAATAATGACCTATAATCATCAATGTCTCAGGCTATGGAGAGCTCAGAGCTTGGAACTAATGCTATCGTTTACACAGGGGGTTACTTACAATGCACATACTTTATGAAGAGAAAATGTTCAAAAAGAAAATGTAAATGATAACCAAAGGAACATTACAATAGAGGCAAACAAGTTCACTCTTCTAGCAAAGCTGCTGAGGAAAAATGCCAACGACAACAGTTTCTACAGCTTTTTAAAAACAGAACAATTCCAAAGTCTAGCTGGTACATAATTCCTCTGGTTTAACAATGGGACTTTTCAATGTTTAAATGGATCAGAAGACACTGGAGTCTGTGTAAAAGTTATTTATTATCCAGAATCATAATGTTAGGTGCTTTCTCCTTTACAGCTTAAGGTCTGTAACATAGCTCGTGTTTTGTCTAGAATTTACAATTCCATTATAAGAAATTTGCTTCATGCTGAAATTTGATGTACAAATCTTCAAAGCAGGAGAGGATTGTTTTTTGTATATAAAATCTGACAATGATGATGTGCTGCAAATGCCTACCTATGTCCAACCATGGTATGGACTTGATTTCAACCTTCTCTTAATATAGTTTAATATTTTTGAAAGTTCAGATACAACACAATTAGCCTTACCTTAATGTGGTATATTGTATATGCATGGTTATTTTAATGTCAGGAAAAATGAATCCTATGAAGAATAGCAATTCTCCTTTGCTTTTCTTATATATGCCTCCCTTTATCTAGTATAATTTCTAGTATAATTTCCTGTGACTGGTGCACACTGGCACCTACCGTTCAAAGTAGAGATATCTGAGTGATGCAAGTACCCTGGCTAAGGCTAAAACTTTACTGGAGTAGAGCAATAGGTATACAGAGATCTATACTCCAGGCTTCTTTCGCCTCTACCACATTCATCTACTGCACATGCAGTGGAGCACAGAACCACCAGCCCAGCAACATTTCGTTTTTTAAAAGGGCCCAACATTCAAAGTGTTCTGACTAGCTAACATTATGACTCTGATTCTCTCAGGAGGTGCTCAAGACATTGCCGGATCAGCCCCTTAAGTAACAGCCAATAACTCTACAAACAGATTTTCAATTTTGTCCTGAAAGGCTGACATCAGAATAGACACAGAAAATGTCACTGCATGACTTGCCCATACGCACCACACAGGCTAAGACTCTTGTCAGTAATGCTGCACTGATAAGACCATTTCTCTTGACAGATGTTAAAGAGAGAAAGAGAGGGAGGGGCATTACCACAAAGAAAGAGAACAGTGGGATAGAAAGGAAAAACACAAGGATAACACTGGGGAAAACCACCTGATGTATGAATGCAGTGTGTGCAGGGCCAGACCTAAAGTCAAATGCAAGTTTTGCCACACACTTCAGTAAGAGCTGGGTTGGGTATGGTATCATTTCAATACAGTACTCATCAGTGGTGCTGGAACCCTTTTAATAGTGGGGGGGGGGTGTGCTGAAAGTCAGCCCCCTTACCCTTGTCCGTGCCTCCCCACCCCACAGCTGGGGCCAGGAGCAGTGCCGTGTCTCTGTGGGGGGGGCCCTGGATAGGGGTAAGAGGGCAAAGGTTGGGGACAGGCACGGGCCAGTTGCAGAGCCCCGGCCGCAGGGCCAGCGGCCCGGATCCTGGGAGCAGAGTCCCGAGAGTGGGGGGCCGGGCACATGGCCAGAGACCCCGCGTAAAACCTGAGGATGCTGCAGCACCCCCTGCACCTCTAGTTCCTGTGGCTATGGTACTCATTAGTGAGATAGCATGATTCATGAGTTACTAGTAATGGGCTGCTTTGAGATGCAGGGCTATCTTCTTTTTCCATTCCTTTGGTTTACATCAGGATATATTCATTGAGAAATTTCTTTAAAAATAGTCTATATGATAATGTAATTTCTAGAACATACACGTCACCACAGATCACTATTACCTTCTATTAGTTCATCTTACCAGGCTGGGTGCAACTGCCCTTACTTGGAATGGATTTTGCCAGTTGCTACTTGTACATGAAACTGCGTTATCTAACACAGCTGACATTAGCTTTCCTGTTATATAAGCCAAGTCGTCCAGACACTCCCTCTTATGTAACAATTTCAGTTCTAATGTTCACATGGCTTTCATTATATGACATTCTGGAACATATATGCCCTTCAAGCACGAACTTCTAGGACAAGCAATTGCCAGTAAGGTTTTCCCTTTCTTTTATTATTGAAATATTCACATTGCAAGGTATTCAATACAGCACTGCTGAGCAAGTGAACTAGATCTTCTTGATCAGGCTTACTTGAGTTGTATTCTCGCCCCAGTTTCCAATAAAATCCCCCAAAGATGGATTTTTTTAATTAGTATATTTTAATAATAGTGGGTTAAGAACAGTTTTGATTCACAATAACATGTGGAACATCATTTAAGTACTAATTCTTGCTCTTTGGTTGTTTTGTTTCTTTCTTTTTTTTTTTTAGTACGATCAAGGAAAAGAAAGTTGTTTCTCACTAGTCATGGACTATGAAATACAGAATCAAGTAAAAGGAGTTTAATAAAAACATCATGACATTCGCAAAAGTGATAGAATGTTCTGCTAGTTGGCAGAAGCCAAGTATTACGTAGCATTTGGAATATTAACAGCTCTAGTTCACATCCAACTAGCATGTTACATAACCGTCTGCATGAAATTCCTGTACTACAGTACAAACCCAAAAATGACTACACTCCTAGCAACCCACATCCCTATTTATTTACATTAATTATTCAATTGTTGTATCACATGAATAAGGCTGCAGACTATGTGAGCTTGGTTAACAGCAAACCAGGACAAATAAAATGGACCACCAGACCAACCTATGCACTGATTCAAAGGGCTCCCCCAGCCCCTTGCATGGAACAAAGTTGCTTACAACACGAAATCTGCTTCCCTGGAGCAGCAATACAAATTGTAAAAGTCACATGGGAAAAATCTGCCACCCACCACAGGAGCTCTGAACTGAAAAAGCACCAGCCGCTGCCCAGCCTGTACTGGCTCCCCTGCCAAATTACCTCCACCTGGCAACCAGCCTAACAATTACACATTTCTGATGTGTGATAAATAACAGCAAGAGTTACAAGCTGTTGGTTTTATTTACCAGTAATTGCTTCTCAGCGTTGTTACAAAAGAAACAAGCTAGGCATGAGGGCTTATATCACAAGGTGTGCTACTCCCTCTTTGTTCTTATTTGCCATTTCTTCAAACTACTTATTGGCTCTCATGTACTCCTCTTCGAATTTGCAAAGTACATCTTCCCGTCCTCATAGAAGTCACTGTCCTTCGGAGCTCTCTCATCCATTCCCATTAAAGCCAAACCTATACTTAAGAGACCACTTGAATCTTTCTAATTTCTTCCTCCTAAGAAATACTGTTCCTCTAATCCCAGAGTCCATCCTTCCCTCTAATAGGCTTCTTGATTCTTCATCAATAACTCCACTCAAACCATGCATCCTAATCTCTCTTGATCACACCAGCTCAACTGATATTCTCCTGGATCTTCTTTCCAGGAGATTTCTGCTCTAAGGGAGGCCTCAGCTCTCACTAGGTCCCAAATCAGGAAAGCACTTAGACAAGTGCTTAGTCCATCCCTCTTCAGAAAAAGTACAGGCTTAAGAGCTTTCCTGAATAGGGATGCTTTCATGAGTCATTTTTAACAGAAAGGAAACTCAAAGGAAAACAGTACGGTACATAATTAGTAAGTGTCCTTATTATATTCCCTCCGCCTACCACAAGCTTCAGGGTTAGTTAGAAGGAAGTATATCTGTTTCAATTTCTGTCCAATGATCTTTTATTTTTAGCTACTGTTGTAACAATATCTACAAGGAATTGTCTATCTAGAGTAAAAATATAACACAGCATTAAGGCATAATAAATAAATGAAAATGCAATGAGATGTGGGGGTAGCTACATAGCCTGGATACTACAGGTATCTATGTTAGGGTCTGATCTCACTTACATCTTCATTAATGATCTGGGAGGTAGAATGAACAGCATGTTAATGAAATTTGCAGATGATGCTAAATTGGGTAGAGTTGCAAACTCCAGGCGGGATAGAGAGACAACAATACAAGAAACTAAAGAGGTTAGAAATATGGGCAGAAAATAACAAAAATGAGATTCCACAAGGAAAAATGTGAGATAAGGAAAAATAATCTGGAATACGTACACTAAATGAGAGGAAGAAACACGGGAATCAGTAATTCTGACAGAGAGCTAGGAGTGAAGTTTCTAGGCAACAACTAAAAGGGGAAGAGGGAAATACAGTAAGAGTCCACCAGTATCCAAGTGTAAACACCAAAGAGGGAGGGGAATTATTCAGACTGGTAGACACAGTCATAGCTTGGAGTGATGGGCTGAAATTTTAGGCTACCTAACAATCTGCAAATGTATCTTCACTGCTATGACAATCAATAACCCCCCCCCCCCAACACACCTTTCAAGATCTATGAGTCCTACACAAGCCTCTCTCTCATACAGACAGATGGTAATTCCCCCCTGAACAGGCATGTCTGGAAGTAAAGCATTTTCTTATTTTCCTGCACTGGCTTCCTGCAATAGCAGGAAAGTTGCCACTACATGGCTGCTAACTTTCAATCTGGTTTCTGGGGCAGTGCAACTATGTGCTGTCTCTTACTCAGGGCTTGTAGCAAAGCTGCCATTGAGCTTGTACAGTATGAGTTGTTTATAATGAATATTATCTAATGAACGAAATTATGTAATGAAATTATGTAATCAACATGAAAATCAAGTTCATCCGCTAACTGAAAAGTTTACTAGTCTGATGTTAACTCAAACCCCATGCCCACAAGCTTCCAATCTTTTTACATCTCAGAGGATTCACCCACCCCACTGGCTGCTGAGGTGATCATGACAGTAAACAATAATCTCAGACTTGATTAGAGCCTGTTCACACATTTCTGGCATCATCCCCAACATTATGTTAAAATATCAAGTCCTTCCCGCACAGAGAAACCAACAAAAAGGAGGAGGAGTAAATACCTCAAATAGAAGGGAGACATGGGCCGCTCATCTTCTTGGGAACTAAAAATAAAACACATTTTTGAAGTTAGTATGTAGTTCTGTTCTTTATTTGCAAGTTAATTTGTAGCAAAACATTTGCTCTTTCAAAAACAAGATAAAAATGAAACGCCATGTGTCTGGCCCAGAGGCTATATTTAATGCATGTATTTTGTTCTACAATAACTTATGGAAGGGAACTTTAAATTACAGTCCTCAAAGTCATGAAATCCCAACTAATTTTCCAGTGATCATGAATGTGGAACAATCTGCTGTAGAACCGTCAGGAGTCACTGCAATTCTGCAGCACTTCAGGGACTATTCCCATAGCAACAATATAGAAATTCTGCCAACAGAATAACTGGGCCTTTTGCTTCGTGCTGTTCCAGAATTGAATAACCTGCTAGTAAAGGTAAACAGAAAAGCTTCTGTTAAACAAGGAAGATTATTTAAAAACATTTAAGATGCCAATTTAGTAACTAGGTATGCACAGAGTGAAAAACTCCAGGCCTGATTCACCATGCAATATGCTGGTTTTACTCTACTTAAATGAAACTGAGTTGCAGTGGTATAAAACTGGAGTGGCACAGTGGTGAGTCAGGCCTGAATAAAACTCAATCATTTTTAAAATACATATAGATAAAAAAAGCAGTTCCTCCTGGACTTGAGTCCACTGAATCCCTGATTTGAGATTACTGGCCAAATTCAGCCCAGGTCTGACTCCATTGATTGCAGGGCTGTGTTGACAATTAGAATCAATTTGGCACTAAAGGATTCTCCTCTCTGAAGTGTTGTTCAATGTTTTGCCTTTGTATTGTTTAAAGGCCCATTTGTTCTAGCGCCCTGATCCTACTTACATTTAGACATGGTCTTAATTTTCCTGTTGCGAATAGTTCCCCTCAAGTCAATAGGACTACTCACAACAGTAAAGTTAAGCACTTAAGTGTTTGTAGGATCAGGGCCTAGAAGTCTAATTGTGTCAGGGAACAGTTAGAAGTGTCTACATGTTCACTGTTTGTAGTTTGGGAAAAAAGATTAGACCCCCAGTCAAGGAACTGTGTTGCAGTCTGGGTCATACCTAGTCAAGACACTGAACAGCAATTCAGTGTTCCCATTTCAGGAGGGGGATCTCCAGATTCTAAAGCAGATTGAACAGTGCAGGAAAATACAGTTTCTGGTATTATCAACTCCTATCCACAGATTGTGACACCCTCCTCCAACACGGTTATATGATCACGTCCTAGCCACCATACAAACCCAGCGTTAGAACACAAACTTCCCTAATCAAGCCATACAAAAATACATGTTATGGTCAGATGTGTAGGGCAGATAGACACTTCGATTGTAAGTCTTTGGGGCAAGAAACTTGCCTTACTCTACATGCATATGGGACATGATCCAAAGCCCACTGAAATCAGTGGAAGGTTTTCCAATGTCGTCACTGAGCTGTGAATCAGGCCCATAAAGAGCTGTGTACATTTGGGGGTCTGTATAAATTATTTTAAACACAATAAATAATCATAGTAAAAGATCTGAGAAACTCATGTGCACTAGAAACAGAGAATTTCTCTATAGTCTTTCCACGGTTTCAGAAGCTTGAGGTCAGGATCACAACCAGGACATGGGTGGTCAGGCCCAATGGTCAGAGTCAGGGGGTGGCCAGGCCTCGAGGTTAGCGTGGAGCCAGAGTCAAGAATCAAGACCTCGGGACACACCCGGGAACGTGGCTGGGAAGCAGAAGCTGAATGCCACAGCCAAGGTCGAGAAGCAGAGCCAGGGGAGACAAGGACGGAGACGGGCAGGAATTGAAGTGGGCACAAGAACAGACTGGGCAGGAACAGGCACAGCAAGCTCTGGCTGCTGCTGGGTCAAGTAGTAGCTTAGCTACACCCCTCGCCCGGGGAGGAAGTGCCGTCAACCAGGCAGCCCCTGCCAGCTGTGCCCAGTGTGTTGCCAGGAGACTGATCCTGCTGCAGCTGGCTCCCTGACACTTAAAATGTCATCAGCTCTTGAGAGGGAAATACAGCATCTTGGACTTCGGTCTTATCCGATCAATCAAGAGGGAAACTGATTTTGTTATACGAAAAGTACTGCTAATGTTTACGTTTACACAAGGCTGGCCTAACACTGCTTACACTGAGTCAATTGAGTTTGATTTCATTGAAGTCAGGGTAAGCTCCCACTGGCTTTAATAGGAGCAGAGCTAGGCCACAACTGAGGACTAGCAAAACACCATGACTGGTTTGAGATGTTAAACAGTGTAATTTTGTACATTTACAAAAGTATCTTGGTATATATCTTTAAGAACAGAATAAAAGTGAAAAGAAAGTCTCTGTGGATAGGGCCAAATACTGTACTCTGACATACATCAGCAACTCCCCGGGGAGTCAAATGGAAGCTGGCTGAGCATCCAAGAGCTGAACTTGACCCAGAGCCAGCCACATACAGCTTTCATAAGCAAAATCTGCCTTGGGCTGTATTTACTGACTCTAGCCATTGCAATTACAGCCCCACCATAACCAACACCAAATGTATCCATAAACAATTAAAAAAACCAAAACAACAGAATGAAGTCAAGCCAGCATAGAGAGAGTACTACAAGCATGTTTCTGCATTATCCTCTTCATCCCCCATTGAAGTGCAAATAAGGGAAATGTCTAGACAAGATGACGGAGATCGGTGTTCACTAGATGGTAAATAATCTTCATGATGAAATGACAGCTCCGTTCTCTGAGCAAACACCTGTGTTTTTAGGTTCCTCAGTGGTCTAGAATTCTCAGGCAACACAAAATACCACCGAGAAGGGAATGGAGGCTCCTGCTGAAGTTATGAGATCTGGCGAAACCCAGGACGACTCCTCTGTCATGCAACACCAATGACTCTGCAGCATTCCCATTCATTTAACCCAGTGGTCCCCAACCTTTTGTGGCCAGTAGCACATTCATGTTTTCAGAAGAGTGTGGCAGGCGCCAACAATTTTTCAAGGCTTATTTTGTATTTGTTCATTAAATAATACGAAAAACATAATATTTATTACTACATAATATATGAATCCAGAGAGGAGAAGCCGGAGAGAAGCCACGAGGACAGAGAACACCGGCGCCCGCAGCCCCAGAGTACTCTGTCCCCAGCAGCTGCGGGGCCCCGGCTTCTTTCCCCTACTGGGCACTAGGCGGGCTCTGCGCCTGCCGGGACAGAGAACACCGGCACCCGCAGCCCTGGAGTTCTCTGTCCCTGGCAGGTGCGGGGCCGTGGCTTCTCTCCCCTGCTGGGCACTAGGCGGGCTCTGCGCCTGACGGGGACAGAGAACACCGGTGCCCGCAGCCTGCAGCCCCGGAGTTCTCTGTCCCCGGCAGGTGCAGGGCCGTGGCTTCTCTCCGGCTTAAGCCGTGGCCCCGCACCTGCCTGGGACTGAGAACACCAGTGCCCGCAGCCTGCAGCCCCGGAATTCTCTGTCCCCGGCAGGCATGGGGTTGCAGCTTCTCTCCCCTGCTGGGCAGTAGGCGGGCCCCGCGCCTGCCGGAAACAGAGAACACCGTGCCCGCAGCCTGAGTTCTCTGTCCCCGGCAGGCATGGGGCCACGGCTTCTCTCCCCTGCTGGGCACTAGGCGGGCACACATAAATGCCCCAGCGTGCGCCATGGCGCCCGTGGGCACCGTGTTGGGGACCACTGGTCTAACCGATCCAACAATTCAACCATCCGTGGAAATTTTGTTGTTCATTTCCATAGATTAGTTGTACATTGCTTGGGCAAGATTATGTTCGGCTTTATATGGGTGAGCAAGGCTTAGGGAGTGGGGGAAGAGAAGGTAGGTGCAGTGGTTCCCCCATCTCCTGCAATGGCTTGTTTAGCTGTTCCCATAAAGGGGAGCAAACAATGCACTTTTCGGAGGTGCTGTATAATCAGGCTCCCCTGTGCTAACTGTGTCAAGTCACTTAGGCCTGGTCTACACTAGGCGTTTATGTCGAAGTTAGCGCCGTTACATCGAATTAACCCTGCACCCGTCCACACCGCGAAGGTATTTAGTTCGACATAGAGGTCTCTTTAATTCGACTTCTGTACTCCTCCCCGACGAGGGGAGTAGCGCTAAATTCGACATGGCCATGTCGAATTAGGCTAGGTGTGGATGGAAATCGACGCTAATAGCTCCAGGAGCTATCCCACAGTGCACCACTCTGTTGACGCTCTGGACAGCAGTAAGAGCTCGGATGTTCTGAACTGCCACACAGGAAAAGCCCCGGGAAAATTTGAATTTGAATTCCTTTTCCTGTCTGGCCAGTTTGAATCTCATTTCCTGTCTGGACATCGTGGCGAGCTCAGCAGCACTGGCAACGATGCAGAGCTCTCCAGCACTGATGGCAGTGCAATCTCAGAATAGAAAGAGGGCCCCAGCATGGACTGATCGGGAAGTCTTGGATCTCATCGCTGTGTGGGGCGATGAGTCCGTGCTTTCCGAGCTGCGATCCAAAAGACGGAATGCAAAGATCTATGAGAAGATCTCTAAAGACATGGCAGAGAGAGGATACAGCCGGGATGTAACGCAGTGCCGCGTGAAAATCAAGGAGCTGAGGCAAGGCTACCAGAAGACCAAAGAGGCAAACGGACGCTCCGGATCCCATCCCCAGACATCCCGTTTCTACGAGGCACTGCATTCCATCCTCGGTGCGGCCGCCACCACTACCCCACCACTGACTGTGGACTCTGAGGATGGGATAGTGTCCACGGCCGGATCCTCGGACATGTTAGCGGACGGGGAAGATGAGGAAGGAGATGAGGAGGACGAGGCAGTCGACAGCGCTCACAACGCTGATTTCCCCGACAGCCAGGATCTCTTCATCACCCTTACAGAGATCCCCTACCAACCCTCCCCAGCCGTTACCCCGGACACAGAATCTGGTGAAGGATCATCCAGTAAGTGTTGTAAACATCTAAACATTTATTTGTAACAGAACATGATTATTAACAATTTAAAAAATGGGTTTCTCATGATTAGTTTGATTAACTTAACGGTTCAGTCATGGGCAGTGCAACTATTTGAAAAAAATCTAGCAATGTCCGGTTTTGCATGATTGTCCTGCCCAAGCCGCTCTACTGTTTAGTCCCTGCTACTGCAGCTACAGTAAGATGCGGTCTATATGTCCGGGGATGGAGCAGAAATCCTCCTGGGACATCTCAAGGAAGCTCTCCTGCAGGTAATTTGAAATCCGCTGCATTAGGTTCTTGGGGAGAGCGGCCTTATTGGGTCCTCCGTAGTAGGACACGTTGCCGCGCCACGAGACTAGCAAGTACTCCGGAATCATTGCTTGGCACAGCATGGCGGCATACGGCCCTGGTCTTTGAAGGCTTTCCCGGAGCATTCTCTGTCTGTCGCTCTCAGAGATCCTCATGAGGGTGATGTCGCTCATGATGACCTGCTTTGAATGAGGTAGGGGAATGTTAGTGTTGGGACTGCTTTACCGTTCCTTTACAGAACTGTAACCGCTGGTTTGCAGCCACGCGGTGGAGGCGGGAGAGGGTCAGCCGAAAGGGATCGTTCCCGGGGACAGCCGCGAGGGTGTGGGACAGGAGCAGACTTCCTGCTTGCCGGATTGCTGGCAGCAGGGACCGACATTGATTTCAATGTGAAATGAGGCCATTGCTAATATTAAAGTTTTAAGCTGCCACGAATCTACGGCTTACCATGTCTGCGTGCAAGAGCAATTCCGTTGTCCTGACAGGGTTCTCAAAAGTGCTCTGCAAAACCCCAGACACTGAATGCGAAGGCCGAGAATTCGACCTTGTGCTGAGTGCGCATGTGATAGGTGCTGTGCATGGTCCTGTTCACAGAGAAAGACTATGTTCTTTGTTCACAACTACATTTATCTTTCTGAGGAATTCACTCCCTTTTTCCCATTCCCACAGCCCCATCTGCGACTGTCTCACAACCTAGCCTGTCATCACACTCCCAGAGGCTAGGGAGGATTAGGCATAAGAAGAAGAGGACACGGGAGGACATGTTCTCAGAGCTTATAGCCTGCTCCCGAGCCCAGGCAGCACAGCAGACCCAGTGGCGGGAGAACTTGTCCCAAATGCACCAAGCCAACATGGATCGGGAGGAGAGGTGGCGTCAGGAAGACCAGCAGGCGACTCAAACCCTGCTTGGACTACTGAGGGAGCAAACGGACACGCTCCGGCGCCTTGTGGATGTTCTGCAGGAACGGAGGCAGGAGGACAGAGCCCCGCTGCAGTCCATCTCTAACCGCCCTCCCCCGCCACCAAGTCCCATACTCCCTTCACCCAAAGTGCACAGAAGGAGAGGCGGCAGAGTCCCTGCTAACTCTCACTCCACCCCTGCAGAGAGCTCGAGCAGCAGAAGGCTCTCATTCCCCAAAGTTTGACAAGTTCTTTCCTTCCCGCCTGACACAAGCCCCCGTCCAAGTTTCACTTCCCAGTCCCATGTGTAGTTGATAATAAAAAATATGTTTCTGTTAACTACTGTTTCCATCATGTTCTTTTGGAGGAGGGGGGGGAAAGGGGGTTGGTAATTGGACAGGACAGTCACCTTTGGCAGGGTACATAGTCGGGGGCAGGCACAGCAGCAGGGCACATACATAGTGCAGTGATGCAGTGACTACTTACCCTGGTTAGTCTGGGAGGTTCTTTTCATGTTATGTGGTGGGGGGTGGGTTGCTCTGTGACTTTGTGTCAGGGGAGGGCAGTTAGAGATCTTAAGCGGCGGTCCTTAGGCAGGATCACAGAGCCACACAGCAGGGGATCTGTAACCGTCCCACCCCTGCCACAAACTCACATAGACCCCCCATACACACAGTCCGTATCAGGAGGGGTGACAGGCTCCGTTGAAAGAACCATCCCACCGCAGCGGAGCCTGTCAGTCCTTGAGTTTAGAAGCTGCATTCGCGCGACTACACTACACCCGCTCCGCACCACAGTCTGCGTCCCAGTTTTAAAAAATTCCCGCGAAAACAGTATTAAAGAAAACGGTGTGCTTTAACAAAGTAGAACTATTTTTATTTTGAAACGTGTGTTGGAAGTGGGGTGAAGGCTTCTCTGTACACAAAATTAGAAAGTCACAGGTTACCCTGCTCACTCAGGAACTTTGCTTTCAAAGCCTCCCGGATGCACAGCGCTTCCCGCTGGTCTCTTCTAATCGCCCGGCTGTCTGGCTGTGAGTAATCAGCAGCCAGGCTAATTTCCTCAACCTCCCACCCCGCCATAAAGGTCTCCCCCTTGCTCTCACAGAGATTGTGGAGCACACAGCAAGCTGCTATAACAATGGGGATATTGGTTTCGCTGAGATCACAGCGAGTCAGCAAGCTTCTCCATCTCCCCTTGAGACGTCCAAAAGCACACTCCACCACCATTCTGCACTTGCTCAGCCGGTAGTTGAAGAGTTCTTTTTCAGTGTCCAGGGCACCTGTATAGGGCTTCATGAGCCAGGGCATTAGCGGGTAGGCTGGGTCCCCGAGGATGACTATAGGCATCTCCACATCCCCAACAGTTATTTTGTGGTCCGGGAAGTAAATACCTTGCTGCAGCCGTCTAAACAGACCAGAGTTCCTGAAAACACGAGCGTCATGAACCTTGCCCGGCCATCCGACATTGATGTTGGTAAAACGTCCCCTGTGGTCCACCAGTGCTTGCAGCACCATGGAAAAGTAGCCCTTTCTGTTAATGTACTGGCTGGCCTGGTGGTCCGGTGCCAGGATAGGGATGTGAGTTCCATCTATGGCCCCACCGCAGTTTGGGAATCCCATCGCTGCGAAGCCATCTATGATCGCCTCCAAGTTTCCCAGGGTCACTACCTTTGGCAGCAGTACATCAACGATTGCCTTGGCTACTTGCATCACAACAACCATGTCCTTGCTGCTAAAAAAAATAAAATAATAATCTCGATGCATTTATCTTTAGTTGTCCTTGCTGCTAAAGAAATGTTGCAATTCCTGTCTCCTACTGAGCTGATGAAAAAAAAAAAAAAAATCTTATTTGAAAGACCGGGAGAATGCCAGTAATGTTCCCTAGCTGGTGTAACACCTAATAGGAGACTTGATCTTTAAGCAAATATTTTTCTTATGGAAAACACACAAAACATATTATCCATAAAGAACAAAACAAGAAAATATTTCATGCAATAACATCCATGAAGTTTGAACTGTTTATTGATACACTGTCATAATCCAAACAAAGCAACAAAAACACCCTGGCACTATATTTAGCCAGAGGTCAAAAGCCTGGCAGGAACTGTGCCATGCAGGTAACACACTGTAAGGGATGTATTCATGAACTCGGACTCAGTTCAAGTCAAAAGAGGGTTATTGTTTTTTCTGCAAAAACTGATCAACACACACACACACACACGTCCAGTATAGTTAGTTAGTTAGTGTGTGTGTGAGAATTTAAATTTCTGAATGCTTATAAAATACAGAGCTGCGCCATTGCTTTCCCTGAGCCTTTGTAAGGGTGGACTGCATTGGCTCCCCAAAGATGTTCCCACCATCATATGGCAAGTTCTTAAGGTTCCACTGTGCCTCTGGTTGAAGGCCAAACATTCACAGCCAATGCATCTGTGAGTATCTATTCTGGAAGCTATTTCCCTTCCTTTTGCAACATGGTCATTACAGGTAGGCTGTACCTGCTGCTGGCTTGTGTTCATGCTCTCAGTGAAGAGTTTTTTCTTTTTTAAATATTCCTCATATTTCTTGTTAGATAAAATAAGAGAACAGGCGAGCCTTTCCCAGAGCTTGAGCTAATTCTTGTCCATTTGGACTGATAGTTTTTAATGAGGGTAACCAGTACTGAGGACTGATAAACTTTTCATCCCAGGATACCACGGAATCCTGGCCCCAGGATACCAAATGGCCAATCTTGTCCTTGGCTACAGCTCTCCAAAATCACACCCTTGTCAGAAAGGCAGCTCTACAAAGGTACAAAGACTGGGAAGGACCTTTATTTTAATCCTTGATTTGTTTTAAATTAGAATAGTTCAAAATGTACTTTGACTGAAAGGTCAATGTTTTGCACTTGAGACAAAGAAGCTAGACATCAGCAGGGTATACTACTCAGCCAAGGTCATGTTTTCCTACTGCCGTGCCATAGACTGCATGTTTGTTCTGTCCCCAAAAGTTAGATAAAAATAAAGGCTCTCCTTTCCTCTCCATTACATTTCAAAAAGCTATTCTGGACTGCAAAATACATCAATTTATTTTTGTCACAACACTATTTTTATGGAAATACACTGTTGCTACTTTTAATACGGACAAACGGAGAAGCCACGGAAAAGCCAATGGTATCAGTTTACTACTGGTATCTATGCTAAAACAGGTTTTGTTATTTTGGGCTCAACTGGGAGATCTCCTATTCTGAGACCAAAGAGGCATCACAGTCTAGTTTTCTTCCTTCCATTCAGAATGAGTGTGTCAGGCTAACTTACATGTGTAAGAGACAGCAACACTTTTCTTTTGCAAAAGATTTTAGTGGCACTTTTTTGTTTTGCTTATTTTATATTTAATATTTATAAATCTCTATAGAATATTTCGTAATGAAGTTATTGGAAACAAACAGTCCTCACAGAAAACCTCTCGAGGTCCCTTCCTGTCCTAGAATCTATGAATTATGGTATGGTAGTATTTTGTACTGAATGTATAAGTTCCCCCCACAGATTCTTCAGCACTGCATTATTTTTTAAAGCTGACGTGGTTTGAGTGAAAGGTGCAAGATTGAAATACCCGATTCATCTTTATTGCATGTGATTTCTTAACATCACAACTGTTCCCTTGTACTCCCCTCCTCCACAATCCTGGGCAAAAGGGAAGGATTGCTAATGAGAAATACTATCAGGCTATTTTAGGTTCTTTTGAAGAGAAGAAGCTGCAGATCAAAAACAATAGCAATAATACTGAGGTGGGTGATGGAGAAAAAAAGAAAGGAGAAGGCATAATAACTAGTAGAAATAAAATCCAGCTTCCTTTATGCAAATAAGAGGAAACAAGTTTAACTTAATGTTGTAACACAGCTGTTTCAGCACACTGAATGGTCACCATTAAAAATCAACATTTACTTCAGTTATTAAGAGATACCATTGTGGTTTCCTACTTTAATTACAGAGGGGGTGCTGTGGCATTTCAGAAACCACTGTATAGTAACTGTTGGCATGTCCTGACTTTTTTTTAAACAGAGACCAGTGCTCTTCATTAGTTCTGTGGATGCCCTAAAGATCAACTTTCATATCCAGCAAATTTAAGAGAGATTTTATGTCTGTAGCACTTCTCTTCCCAATGGCCTCAATGCAGTAAAGTACTTAAGGATGTGTATAACTTTAAGCATGTCAGCAGTCCCACTGAAATCAAGTTAGGCAAATAAGTACTTTTGCTGACTGGGGCCTACGTAACAAAACATTAGACATCTATTCAATAACAGTTATCTTTCTTCAGAACCTATGCCACATATATAATCTAAAAGGCCCTTAACAATATTTCGGGGACCAGCTTGGAATTGACTTAGAAGGTTCAGAGGAGTCTCCTACTCCATTTTCCACAAAACCTGAGCTTTTCTCTCAAGGTCTCTCATCCAAGTGTTGACCCAAGTAGACCCTGCCTTAGCGTGTAAGATTATGGCTTGTGGGGGTATGACTGCAGGCTGCGAGGAAGGCAGGATGACCTTTAAGATCATCCTGCCTTCCTGTAGGAGATCTCCATATTAGATATCAACATGGGTGAGCCTCTATGTTGATTAAAGCACTCATTTATCTGGCATTAAAAAAAAGTGGCCAATTTTATAAAAACAAACAAACAGAGAAATGTGCAGGATCAGTATGTCATACCACTGAGAAGGTCTTATTATCTAACCTAGGTCTCAACAAGACGACTCAGGTATCAGTACCAAGTCTATAATGGGAAGTCATTCTCTTTTAACCCTAGAGAAAGCCACTATACAGTATATGCATGTATCCTTTAAATGACTACTAAGTATCTACATGTGCTCTGCCTCAATAATATATACTGATTCCGGAGGACAAGGAGATGAAGGACTGCAGACTCAATAACAGCAGTGACACTTCCTTCAGCCTGGACAGAGTTTTGCTGTATATTTTGCCGGTGTTCTCACATTACAAAACAGCAGTGTGGAAAGAGACATTATTTTAATAAGGCTACCATTTTGGTGCAGTGGTCACAGTTTTCAAGATAACCGTGAATTTGAATGAAGTCCATGACCCATCAGCAGTACCTCCTATCCCACAGAGCTTGGCCTGGCTCCCCGTTCCAGGCATTGTGACCTGGCCCACTCAGGTTTGGCGCGTCCACCCTTCCATAGATGGAGACAGAGGGGCAGTGAGCCAAATTTGATCGGCGTTGTGACCTAGCGCATGGGATTGCAATGCTTATCAGTTTTGGCCCATCTGTCCTTCTGTCTCCATCGATGGAGTGGTGCTACGACCATGTGGGCCATGTTGCAACACCCAGAGCAGAGAGCCAGGCCCAGCCCCAGGAAACAGGAGCCATCACAGAAGGGTGAGTGTGGGTGGGTTTGCTCTCCAAACATCCCCCTATGGGCTCCTTACTCCCCCCTTTCCCTGACTTTTTTTCCCCCTCACACCTCTGCTATGAAATTTATTAAAAATCTCTGTGATAAACTTGTAGTGCAAATTATAACATAGCACGATAAGCAGAGTGGAACCACCCCCTTCCCATTGCAAACTACAGTCCATATTTATATTTAAGTTTATTTGTATGTCGTGGAAACTTATGATTGTGTAATTTTGTACAATTATTTTCCTCTCGTATCTTGTTATATTACAGATAGGTTTATCTTTGTAAGCTGCTGTAAATAGTATTCAACCCTGTTCCTTCCTTCTTATTTTTTTTTAGATGATTAAAAAAAAAAAGACAGGGCAGAGTTTTGTCTCCTTATTTGTGGTTTGGCAATGTTCTCCAGTAGGATAAAACCAGAAAATAGGTTAGAAAGAGGTGGAAGGAATGACTCCAAGTGTACTCCAGCCAAAGTTGCACCCTTTCCTAGAATTTAACAGTGGCAAGCTATACAATTGCTTACACACACACACTGCATAATAATGGAACGAAACTGACTAAGTAACTGCAGGCTTTTTTGCTTCTAAAACGTTGATGGGTGTCAATCTTTCCGTATAAAAATCTAGATTTTCTTCTCTAATCTGCCGATTCTGGCAACAGAAAGTAATTGAACATGGTTACAGATAGCCCAAGTTAACAATACTATATTTCATTTACAAAGTTTATCACATCCAGAATATTTATCACAGAAAAAAAATTGGAGGCAAAGCTTAATGAATGAGAAGATTTACAGATCAGATTGCACTTTAGGAGCTGGAAGCCAACTCCCATTGAAGTCAATGGAAAGACTCCCATTCAATGGTTTCAATGGGCACTGAGTCACAGAGCTAGCAGATCAGGCCTGGGACTTGAAGTCAAGAGATATTCCAAGGCCTTCATATCTGACCTTGCACACGTCATTTATGATCTGTATCTCAGTTTCCCCTACCTGTAAAATGGGTTTAATAATTCCAAACCCTACCCCCAAAGTTAAACTGTGAAGCTTATTTCACTGATGTTTGTAAAGCACTTTGAGTTCCTTGGAGGGAAGGTGATACAGCAGTCCAAAGGATTAATATGATTTCATCAGGCTTATCTTACAATATGACTTTCTGATCAGCTGCTCATTGCTCTGAAAAAGAAAAGCTAAAATAACCTGTCTACAGTTCCAACAAGAAGAAAACGCACTAGAATAGGAACGTTTTACTCCAGCTAAAATACAGTTGTACTCATAAAAACAGATGGTAAACGAAACAGTAAGATTGGGAATGAAGGGAGTTTGGCATCACCAGCAGCCCAGTTGGAAATCTTTACCCACACTCATCAGCCCATAAAAGGGTTTAAAAATATCTGACATGGTTTTCTTACTCCTTCCTCCAATTTGTTTATTTCTGTCAGAGTGTAAAAATATTAGAGGCCACTGGATTGCACACAGAATCTAAATCACATATATGGCTCTCTTATCAGCCAGCTCCTTGAACCTGAGATGTGGCAGGTACATTTTGTGAAAGCAGCCTCATGAAGTTTGTAATATGATACAAACACTCAGCTAGAATAAATAAGATAAAAAAAATGAGTCAATAGTACTGCTAATAAGATAACTTAATAAAATGTTGCTGTTATTCATTCAGAAGAATACTTAAGGTATTAACTCAGCAGTTCTCAAACTGTGGGTCAGGACTCCAAAGTTGGAGAACCCTTGTTTTAACTAAATTAAATGAAAAATGTCATTTACTGATGCTGACTTTGAAAAACAAGAATGCGATAAGTGTTTTGGGAAGAGTGAAGTACCAGTTGCACTCAACATTCCACCTCATGTGCCACAATAAAGTGCGCCCTGGGCATGCATACTGTGTTTCTTTCTCACAAAGACAGCATGTCTATTCACATACCATTCCTTAGATAAACATCTCTATATATGATGAAATGTGTATGTACAGTACACATGGTTATGTGCATACATAATTATATAATATTATGTGATATCTAGACAGACCTTCCCCTACATGAATATCTTGATTAGAGCTGGGCAAATTTTTCAGCTGAAACTTTCTTGGCTGAAAAATGGATATTTGGGTCAACCAAAACATGTTGCCAATGTGTGTCTATTTTGCCAAAATGCTTCGGCTGAAATGAAAACAAAACAAAAATTCAGAAGTATTAAAATGGTTCATTTTGTCATTTACAAAATGAAATATTTTGATTTTTCAGGCTAGATTCAGATATAGATCAGGGAACAACAGTTGTGGACATGGCACAGACACATCACAGAAAGATGGTCTGTGTCCCCAAGACCTTGCAATCTATTTTGTGCTTATGAGCCCCAGTCCATGATGCAGAGATCCATCCACACAGATCTTATTGCAGGATTCAGGCCAAAATTTGGTGGTTGCTGGGAAGAGATCTGTTTTCTGAAAAGGGAGAAGGGGACTGAAGCTCATTGTACAAGTGCTTCCATTTGCTAGTCTGTGGAGTAGCACTTGAAGTTGTCATTAACCTGCCTATCAAGTAAGCCAATGGGAGCAGTGCACCCAGGAATCTAAGGCTGTCTTCGCTGCTGCAAAAATTATGTTTTACCACAGGATACTGTAACACACATCAGCTCTCCAGCTGTAAAGTATTAATGGTGCCAAGGCACTGCAGTTTTATCAGGAAGTAAACTAAGCAAGGTCAATGCCCGGTGCCTTGTCTCCGCTAGGATAGGTAAGGCACAGTGATCCCACTGTAACCCCCCCCCCATCCCCACCTTTTCTACAGTGAAAAGACAGCATAGAAAGAAAGGAGATATTAGGTTAGGGAGTTCTAGGAGAGAATGATGTTATAGGGTGGCCGCAGGACTTTATGTGCATCTGCCTAGTTAAGGGAAATTAGGGGGTGTAGAAACCAAGGAGATACAATATTCATGTGTCTATTCTAAACTGTTACTTTAAAATAAGAAACCCAAATGATTCTACACCATGTGCTCAGTTTCATTACAGACTAAGAATTTTAAAAAAGCTTCCTTTTTTAATCAACTGCATTATTGTTCAAATACATTGCATTTCTAATTGCTCTCCAGTTAATCATTTCAACTAACAGAAACAGGTGTGCTCTGCTACTTTCCCCAGCAGAGCACACCTTTACGGTCAAGAGGCTGCTACAGGGAACACAGTAACAGCTACTGGTTCTGACAGCAGAGAGACGGTATCTTGGAACTGAAATCAGCACAGTGAATACTCGATCCTGTAAGGCACAGACCGTATTTCTGTTTCTCTGCAGGCATCAATGTGACTCTTGACTGCATTACGGAAAACAGAGCTCCTCCACGTCTGCCTGCACAGGACTGATTCTCCATGTTCCACACACAGTACATTGAATCCAGGATCAGGGCAATATGATTTAGACATCAAATTCTATTACTATTTATCATTGCAAAGAAAATACAGCAACTTCAGAGAAGCTGTTAAAATAACAACGCTTATTATCAGAACAATGTTGAAAAAGCATCATCACTCACTTATTGCATTTACTGGTCTTTAGTTTGCATGAAGGTGACTATTCACCATATTTTATTGAAAAGGGAGGCGAACACACCATTTAGAAAATTAAAACACCAACCAGCAAAAATATTAATAATGACACAATTAAGGGATTGCTTACATTTCCCCCTAACTGGTTATATATTTCCATTTTAAGAGCCCAGTAGCAGTTTACCCTACACTGTTTTAGCACAGGCACACATCAGCAGTCACGGCTAAGGAGCTGTGTGTCCAGGTGCTATGAAAAGAGAACTGTCCAGTGAAAAGCCCAGCTTTCCCCCCTGTTTCTAAGGCAACTATAAAGGAGGATTACACCTGACATGTACCTGGGTAAAAGTATTCAGAGGATCAGGGCATCTCTAGTTGTGTTCTGTCAGTCCAGCTGTTAATTCTTCATTCCTGCACTACAACTATACATTACAGGAAAGGGATGGGAAACCGCTATCAATCAATATGAGAGAAATTTACAAAGGCAAAAAGGGCTTTGAAGCACTCAAATCCCACTGAAAGTCAATGGGATTTGGGCATTTAAATCTCTTAGTGCCCTTTCAAAATACCTGTCTGTGTCATCATGGTAGGCTCCCCAGAAAGGAATGGGGTCATTTTTGTACTAAGCACTGAAATCAGGGGCACTGGAACAATTTTTATAGGGGGGCGAGGGGCTGAGAGCCAATGAACCAAAAAACCCTGGATATACTGGAAACCACTGCAAGCCAGGGGGTGCTGCAGCACCTCCCGCACCCTTAGTTCCAGCACTTATGACTAAAACCTTCACACAGAAAACAAAGCAAAGATGTGGCTCATATGCTCCAAAGGACCGGTAAGGAGCTGGTCAGACACATCCTGTAAACCTGCCTCAGGAACTCTAGAAATTCATCTGTTTGCTATAAAGAATATGCAACTATGTTTGAAGTGGAGGAGGTTAAGGAGGCAAGTCTAGTATTTTACATTGAGCTAAATCAGGAATAAGACGAACTTTTAAACAACTACGCAAGTTTCACTCAGCAATGAAAAGAAAATCATATCCTGTAAACTGTTAGAAAAAAGTCATCCATACATAATACACAGTGCTATTACAATGTACAAGTACTACTGCCATTGCATCACTTCAACCCTGGTAATGATTAACGTCTACATGAATCTAAATAATAGCAAGTAAAAAAACCCAGCAATATACCTTTGCAGAGGCATGATTTCACAAGCCATTCCTGAAATGAAAGTTTAGATTGGTAACATACAACTGTTTCTTCCACAACCGGGTTTTTCTCTGCAGTGAAGGTCTTCTCACACTACCAACAGTGCATTCCTATTTCCTAGCCACAGAGAGAGGCGCAGGATTACCACTGCAATAGGTTACACAGAGGAAACTCACTGGAGAATACAGCAAGTTACTGTCCCCCTAGCGAAGTAGCCTCTCCAAACTTCTCCGAGTAAAAGTAAGGCTGTGTTAGCTGCTGCTTCACTCTGCTACAATATGCTACTGCAGTACTCTTTGACCTTTTGTTCCAGAGAAGCAGCTGAAGCATCTAGCCAATCAGGAATAGCAGCTGCAACAGTTCTGTCTGCCTACCTCCTCCTCTTCTGTGGGCTTGCCATCCTGGGAACTCGAAACTTGACCCAACAACGATTCCACTGCTGAGGCTGACAGGCAGAGGACACGCAACCAATGGCTGCTCCTGAGAAAAGCACACGCAGCCTCTTAAGGAGACAAAAGGTTCCAGTGAGAAACTGCATTGACACGAGGAAGTAATTGCTAGTCGAGCAGACTAAGATCACCAGCAAGATTAAAAAACAACAACAACACAGGTAGCAGCAGCAGGAATTTTTTATTTTTAAATTGACGTGACTACGTGAAAAGGCACAACAGGTTTCTCTAGGGGAAACGTTCTACGTGATCCCTGTGCATGCCATGCCTGCTTGTATTTCCTGTCGCTAGTTGTTCTCACCCTGCTGCAGGCATGTCTGCTGCAGATTGCAGTACTGACTCCAGACCTGTGACATCACGTCAGGCACGTAGTTCTCGCTTCTTGGGGGAGGACAAGAACAGAACATCTTTTGATGCAACCCGTTGCGTCTTGCTCTTCATAAACAAAGAGGTGCCACCAACCAATGCCACATGCACACAATCAATGAATGTCAAACCCAAGCAAGTTGGAAAAACACCTGGTTTCTAATGACTAAGGGACTGGATGGGTACTGAGTCACAGTGAAAAAAAAATAAAATGTGTAGCTTTGGGGGTTTAAACAGCCATAAAGTCATGTACATAATCCAAGGGAGATCAGAATCCAGTTGTACTGAAAATGCAAGTTTCAGCTGTTGAGCCATTAAGTGGAAAAGATCTTTTTCTTTCAAGTGAATGTTGTGCAAGTCAAAAGTGCCAGACTGAAAGCCCTGGTGACTGAAATCTATTTGTCCTCAGAACTGGCAAAACATGGGAAGCAGCAGCACTTCAGTTATTCTTTAACTATATAGAACACTTAACACAGAGAGCACTAATTTCAGTTACTGTCTGTAGGTGCTACCACAAAGCAAATAATTAATAATAATGTTAACGTAGTGCATAGAGGCCAACCAGGTTAGGCCCTCTTAGTCTACAATAGAAAGGATGCTGTACCAGCAAACCCTCCTAGTCTAGATGCAGCTTATACTTGCAAAAGGGTGCTTTTGCCGGTATAGCTTATATCAGTTTCCTGTCAGAAATAAGCTACAGTGGCAGAAGTACTTTTATACTGGTATAATTTCATTTACACTAAAGCTGTTGCCAGTATAGAAATGTCATTAAAAAAAAATCACTCTTGAATTGACACTACTGTACTGGCATAAATTGCTAGCACAGACCCAAGCTTAGAGGCTACTGGAAATGCTACATACCAAAGCAAGATGCCAAACTTATATCCTTTGTGTTTACAGCACAGATACAATTTAATGAAACACTGAGCAAAGCCTCTTGCCTAATTCCCCATAACTGAACTAGAAGTTTATTTGTGTTTCAAAAATGTCACCCTGAGTTTTAAATGAATGACTAAGAAACATCGAACATACAATGATCTATTCCAGCCATGCGCACAGCTCCATGGAGGAGCTATGCGTCCTAGTGAACTGGACTAATGGTATAAGACTGAGATACAACCAAACTGTCTCCCTTAGACACCTACTAACTGCAAAGGGATTCTCAAGGAATCACTGCTATCCTCAGCAATGTGTACCAATGTTTCTAAAGACATTTAGAATGCACCAGCCCAAAGTGATCTCTCTAAACCTTAATAATAACCACCATTTATTATTTGTATTGTGGTAGTGCCAAGGAGCCACTGTCATGGACCAGGGCCCCACTGTGCTAGTTGCTGTACAAACACAACAAAAACATGGCCTCTGCCCCAAAGAGCGTACGTTTTAATGCCAGAAATCAGTCTCTTAATAACAATGGGCCAAATTGAAACCTAGTATAAGCAAGCACGACTCTAGTAACTTCAATGGAGTTGCATCAGGTTTGAATCTGGCCCAGTGGCTTTTTCTAATGTAAACACCCTTCAGTGTTCAGCAATTATATAGAAAAAGCATCAAAATAACTGAATCTTTACAATAAAATTGAGCAGATAAAACACTTGGACCAGAGCTCAAAGAGCCGGGAAGCTCTTTAATTACTTGTACATTTTTTCTAATATTTTACAGTATATACAGTGACTGCCGTTGATATCAAAAAGATCCTAAAGTGCTTTAGTAATTAGACACAGCTCTGAAATGCAGCCATCTCTGATGCTGAGGGTAAAAGGCACACATCACACTACACAAAAGTGCAAGGAGGTGAAATTCTCACCAAGTACAAATACACTCCCTACTCTTATGAAAAATACCATGAGATCTTTCATACACACACAAAGAGACAGAACCTTCATTTAAGTGATATCTCGCTAGCCTGACTCGTGTATTCTACCCTACTACTTCTATCCTGATTTTAAAATCCATGTATCAGGATAGATGTATTGAATAGCAAGGAATGAACAGACCAGGGCAATCATCAAGTGGTCCATCCCCTGTCATCTAGTCCTAGCATCTGGCAATCAGAGGCCTAGGGACAACCCAGAGCATGGGGTTGCAGATTTGATTTCTCCTCCCCAACCACACAGAGGATTGGAGTCATAGCCAAGCTCCTCCCCCCTCCCTCCTCTCTCACAACTGTTCCGCGGTGTGCAGGAGGCGCTGGGCAAGAGGGGAAGGAGCGGGGACGGGTTGCGCTTAGGATAGGGAAGAGGCGGGGCTAGGGTGACCAGATGTCCCGATTTTATAGGGACAATCCCGATTTTTGGAGTTTTTTCTTACATAGGCACCTATTACCCCCCACCCCCGTCCCGATTTTTCACACTTGCTATCTGGTCAACCTAGGCGGGGCGAGGTTGGGGACTTGGGGGAAGAGGCAGGTGGGGATGGGGCTTGAGGAAGGAGTGGAGTGGGGGTGGAAAGAGGCGAGGTGGGGGCTTGGAAGAAGAGGTGGTGTGGGGGTGGGCTGGGAGAGGGGGGAGGAAGAAATCGAGCACCCCCTAGGTAGAGAGGAAGTCAGTGCCTATGATCTGAGTAGATCTGTTTTAACAAGGTGATTATATTATTAATAATACTTTATATGGATTATGTTTTATTTAGATCTTAGGCTCTTTAAGCCAGCGACTGACTCTTTCTGGGTATATACCTGGCCCAGCACAACAGAGCCTCAATCTCAGCTGGGTCCCCTAGCTACTAGCATAATGCAAATAAATAATAAATAGTTGACACGGTATTTAACAATACAAAGCCAGGCTCCATACAGTGGAGGAGAATAGACAGGAACTATACATTTCAAATGGTATAGGGAGAGTGCACTGCAGCAACAGCACAGGTTAGTTTTACTGATGTTCCCAATATGCCCCTTCTGACTAGATTTGCCAACTTTCCAATTTCTTAAAACCAGACATTACACCCTCGCACCCGATCGCTTGATCCCCCCGCCCTCCCCCCTGCTGGTTGCAGTCTCCCCGCCCTCTCAGGACTTACCTGTGGCCTGCAGAGCCAGGCTTGGAGCTAACCCAGAACCTGTTTGCCTGCTTGCCCAGGAGTTGCAGGTAGGAGGTGGCCCTGGCTGAGAAGGGGCTGGTGTGGGTTGACTATCCAGTGTCTACCCTGCTCTGCTCTGGCCCCTGCCCTGGCCCCTCTCAATCCTGAGGCCAGGCTGGCAGGGGGAAGGCTGGTGGTGGCATTTGCAGGCAGCAATCCCCTTGTTTCGGTGCCCTTGCAAGTGGTAACTGGACTTTTGGTGTCCGGTCAGTACTTTTGACCGGACACCTTACAGGTCCCCCTTCGACCAGACTTTCTGGTCGAAAACTGGACACCTGGCAATCCTACTTCTGATTCCCTCAAAATCTGCTGCCTCCACATCCTCTGTAACTGCTGCCAATGGCAGTCTAAAACCCTGACCCTCAATCTTTATGTTCCAAGATGAGGAAAACTGGGGGGCATAGGGTGGGACCACCAATGGTGGGATGTGTGGGGTCACTAACCCATTTGTTCTAGGACACTGGGGTCTTGGAAAGCAAATTCCGATATCTGGAACATGATCCTGCATTCAAGGGACACTAAGGCAGGCATGCAGAGAGTTTCTGGCATCCCCGCATTACGCACTGGCCAAGAATTCCCAGAAATGAGCAATGACTTTGCTGCCACATCTAAAATAAATACAAAAACCCACCACGCAGCAAAAGTTACTCCTTGGAAATGAACGATTTTGCTAGTTGATCTATGGGCTGGTTCTAATACAGTGGTTCCAACAGCATCTTGTAACCCTGATTTAATATCAACATTGACAGCATGACCCTTAAGAGACATTCAGGCTCAGAGGAGCCAGACACAGACTCAGGGGAAGCAGTGGCCAGAGTCTGTTAACTACATGTTTAAAGCTTCCATGTGGATGTAGGTCATATGAATTAGTCATGAGCAGTCAGATCCTTTGAGAACCAAAAGACCCCCATGGATTAGCAGAGGTTTGCCAGACATCAGACAAGGATGCCTAAAATCTGCACCCCCTGGTCCCTCACAGCAGGAGAAGGAAGAGTTTGCATTTAAAAAACAAAACAGAACAAACCCAATGCACAGTCCTGCAGACACACAGGAGTAGGGGGCGTGTCATGGAAACACATAAAAGAGGCTAATAAACTGAGAAGTGGCTCTGCTTTAGTGAGTTAAGCTGTTCGTTTAATGCTTGCTACTATTGACAAAAACAACAAGGAGTCTGGTGGCACCTTAAAGACTAAGGTGCCACCA
This sequence comes from Trachemys scripta elegans, assembly GCF_013100865.1. Taxonomy (NCBI): domain Eukaryota; kingdom Metazoa; phylum Chordata; order Testudines; family Emydidae; genus Trachemys; species Trachemys scripta. Next base: position 22,604,965 of record NC_048302.1, on the reverse strand, counting down.
GACTCCTTGTTGTTTTTGTAGATACAGACTAACACGGCTACCCCCGGATACTTGCTACTATTGACAGGCTCATTGAAAGGTCATTAACAATGCTTCTGTAAATGGTTTCAGATGTGGCGCTCTGTTGCATAACAATCACATCCATGCATATTATAAAGTGATGCTGTTTTTTTTTTAAAAAAAACCAAGCAGTGCTAATATACGCTTCTCTGCCATCTCAGACCTTGGGTGTCATTATTTGACCTCTCTCTAAGTAAGTGACTATTCGCAGCACATAAACCTCCATGGTTTCCTGTTAAATTAAATGTGTTTTTATTTATCTAAAACCAAGTACAACATAAAAAAGGAAGATTTAAATAATCTTGTATATAAAATTGCTCTTTAGCTAAAAAAAACCCTTGTATAGTATAGTTTCCTGACTTGATATTAAATGCACCTGATATTTATCAGGCAATACCTTATTTTTCATATAAAACAGCAATTATTGCCATATTATGTTTCTATAAATCCAGATACAGTAGAACCTCAGTTATGAACGCCAGAGTTACGAACTGACCAGTCAACCACACATGTCATTTGGAACTGGAGGTATGCAATCATGCAGCAGCAGAGACAAACAAACAAAAGCAAATACAGTACAGTACTGTGTTAAATGTCAACTACTAAATAAATAAAGGGAAAGCAGCATTTTTCTTCTGCATAGTGAAGTTTCAAAGCTGTATTAAGTCAATGTTCGGTTTTGAAAGAACATCCATAACGTTTTGTTCAGAGTTACGAACAACATCCATTCCTGAGTTGTTCAGAACTCTGATGTTCTACTGTATTGCCATCAGAATGCTAAATCAGCTAAAAAAAAAAAATCAACTAAAATTTACCTAAAAGTCTATTGATTGCAGAGAATTTTCAGATGAAAGGGAAGGTGATAATTACCAAAAGATTTTAACTTGGAAATTTGCATCAGAAAAGAAGGACCATTCCTGGCATTATTCTAAAATAAGTTGTAGGGCTCAGGCAAGTATTAGTTGTTATTCCTTAATGCTCTCTATGAAACTCAAAAACAACAAGGAGTCTGGTGGCACCTTAAAGACTAACAGATTTATTTGGGCATAAGCTTTTGTGGGTAAAAACCCACTTCTTCATGCATCTGAAGAAGTGAGGTTTCATGCATCTGAAGAAGTGAGGTTTTTAGCCACGAAAGCTTATGCCCAAATAAATCTGTTAGTCTTTAAGGTGCCACCAGACTCCTTGTTGTTTTTGTAGATACAGACTAACACGGCTACCCCCTGATACTATCTATGAAACTCAGCTTCACCCTCTTTGTGCCTTTTTCCCATGGTGTTTCCCTTCAAGGGGCCTTCACTTTCCGCACCCCCTCCCTCAGCTGCGTCTTTAACATTTCTAAAATGCCAAGTCTGCGGCAAGGTATCATGGCTCATGTTTTCCCACATGTTCACTGGCTTGAAACTTTAATGCCCATTAAGTGCAGAGAGATCAAAGATGGAAAAACGTAACTGCTGGCCTTTTGCTAGAAGCCCTGTTTTCCCAAGGCTTTAATTATTTCTGGAGTAAAGGCAGCTTTAAGAATCAAATGGTGTAGGCATTGGAAAATGTGAAGAGGAGTAAAAAAAGTACTGTATGGGACTGAGGTCAGCCATGACTGTGGCTAGCACTATCTGCTATTCAAATTGGGGTAAGTCACACCAGTGCAAACCTGCATTTACACAGGTGCATCGCGTCACTGGGGATTTTATCCCATCACTATATTTGTGTCACTACACTAGTGCAAAATTCCCTTATCTTTGATCTCTCAATACGAGTCATTTCTCACTATACACTATGCAGACCATGAACACTTTATGTATTCCTCCTTTAACAGTAACTGTCTGTAATCGTAATAGCAGATTAGACAATGCATGTTTAATTTGAAGTCATTTCGCTATCTTAAATGTAGCAGAGATTTTTTTTCTGTCCCCCAATCATACTTTTAACTTATGCTCCCGCAGAATTGAGGCTATTTATCACATGTAAAACTTGGGCATCACATAATTTTTGTTGTTGTTGATTGTTGTCTGTACTTGTTAAATCTGTTTCCAAGACTAAATGAAATAAATTCTCTTATGCACGTTTTATCTCTCTATCAATTTCTATTGCTTAGGCTGACAAAACTAATTTGTCCGCAGTGGGAGAACATTTCAGCAGCTGTGTGCTTATCATGGGATAAATGGCATCACCACCTCAAGAGAACGTTAGCCCAAGGTTTATCCCCACCATATTTAGGAAGGGCTCAGAGTGTAATCAACCATCATTCTTACATTAGAGGCAAAATGGCCTAATGGACAGAGCTTTGGCATGGGAGAACCTGGGTTCTATTTCCAGCTATGTCGCTAGCCTGGTGGATAAACTTGGGCAAGTCACATCATCTCTCCAAAGCTCAGTTTCCCCATCTATAAAATGGGGAGAATACTCTCCTCCTTTGTAAGCACTTTGAGAGCAACTGCTGAAAAGATGTAAGAGCGAGGCATTGTTATTATACAACCCCTACTCTCATACACAAAGGTGTGTGTATTTGCATAGAAAGATTATAGGCACTATAGAAATTAGCTAGTGTAGGCAGGGGCAGGGCCTTCTTTTGTACCTATACCGCTTTTAGCATATTGTATGAGCTATCAGAAATAAACAACAAAAAATGAGTGAAAAAAGTAAAAGTGTCTGAGGCCAAAATATTCCAACTGGGTTACTTAAAACTAGGCATCTAAATTCATATCGGCACCCAAATTTGAACAACTTGCGCTCATAATCTTTTATCAAGGTTTCTTTTAAAAAAACAATCCAAAAGACACTGGCTGAGACCATACATAAATAATCTCAGCTTCCCAAAAATCAATGTTTAGAGATTGAACATAAGGATTTGGACAGGAAGCATCATGACAATCATTATTGTACTGTCGCTTTCTCCTCTTTCTTTACTTTAAACACTTTACTGCATAGCAAGTATTTTCCCCCAGAGTATGAAAAGAGACAAGAGACCAGGAACTGTGAACCGCACAGAACTGGAGGTTGAGGAAATAACTGATCTACTTAATGGATTTTATAAGGATTGTGGCGATGTCTGCCACTCGAAAAGCATTATAGCAATTATCCAGTGCCACCCTTCAGTGTGATGCACACATAAGATACCCACTGAAAAAATAAGATCCTGACTGTTCTGATGAAAGTTTTAGTTAAAGCTAAAGATCAGTTCAGTGCCTCTTAAACATTGCTTTAATATTTACTAAATTATATAGTAGCTTCTCCTTTTCAGAAACATCAGATGTGAAGCAGTGATATAAGCACCTCCAAATCAGATGCCTGATGGAAGTCTGATGTATGTTACAAGGAAAAGAAAATATCTAAACAACTTAAAAAAACCCAACCTGATACTATTTGTGAACACGCTGGATAAGTGCAGTTTTTGGTGTAATATAATTTGTGCAAGTAAATGATGGCATTTCTATGTGAAAAATCCATTGGAAAGAGTTTTGCGTATATAAGATGGTCCATGTGCATAAGCAAAACACTGTGTGCATATAAATAGAAGGTGCATTTTCAAAATGTAGCCCTTAATTGTAAAGCAGCCTGAATATCACATTTAAACGCTCCTCTCCACAATATCTATATACATTGCATGGGATTCAGTTTATTTCAAAAGGATGAATGAGTAACTGATAGATCTCAAAGCGTAACTGTAAACAGGGAACTGTCATCAAGCAGGTGTGTTTATTCTCAAGCCTCGCAGGACTTGGTTCTTGGCCCTACGCTATTTTTAACATTTTTATCAATGACCTGGAAGAAAACATTACTGATCAAGTTTGCAAACGACAAAGATTGTGATCGTGGTAAAAAAATGAAGAGGACTGGTCAGTGATACAGAGCAATCTGGATCGTTTGGTGAGCTGGAAGAAAGCAAACAATCATAGAAATGTAGGGCTGGAAGAGGCGTCAAGAGATCATCTAGTCCAGTTGTTCTCAAAGCCGGTCTGCTGCTTGTTCAGGGAAAGCCCCTGGTGGGCCGGGCCGTTTTGTTTACCTGCTGCGTCCGCAGGTTTGGCTTATCGCGGCTTCCACTGGCCGCGGTTCGCCGCTCCAGGCCAATGGGGGCTGTGGGAAGGGCAGCCAGCACAT